>NW_009258754.1:5197811-5237716 GCF_000687185.1 Egretta garzetta
TCGGCATTCTGGGGGCTGAGCACGATGGCTGGCCGGCTGCACAGCGCAGTGTGGAAGGCACCTTCCTGTTCTCTGCCCCGGGAGCAGGCCTGGGAGGCTTCTTGATGCTTCTCTCCCTTTTTCCAGCTTTCAAGTATAGCTATTCCCACTTCTCCAGGGAAACACTTCTCCATTAATAGCATTAATTCTGTGTGGCTGACATCCCATCTTCTCCATTACAAAAGCTTGATACTGTACATTCATGTCTCTTGTCAGAATTCCCACAATAAACGCCTCATCAGATACAAACGGCACTTACCTGCCTGTTTGCTAATACTAACTGCAAGAGAACTATCTGGCAGGGAAGAGAAATCGCTTTTATTTGTAACTGTGTGTTTCTTAATTTTTATCTTCTTGCTTTTGTGTCAGGACTTGGAGATTTGCAAAGAACGTAAGTTCAGCTAATACCAAAAAGTTTAGTGGGAATTTTACAAACCCTACTAAACTCTAATTTTCACCACCTGTTACTTTTATGAGCACTGGCTAGTCTTTAACTTTCTTTCTTTTTTACTGATCTTTCTTACCCCTATTGAAATGTTTTGTTTCTGAAAATCAGCCTAGTTTGAGTCCATTTTAAAATAATTAAGTTAGGTGTATTAAAGACACTATAAAAGCTCTTCGGCTGAGCGTATCAGCTGATTTCATTGTACTCCAGACAGTCTACGCAGTTTGCCCCTAACTCAATTCAGTCCCGTGTAGGTAGGAGGCCAGCATTTCTCTTAGGAAAACATAGCAAGGAATGGAGGGTACTTTCTTCAGTATAGCAGACTACAGCATAGTTTCCTATGAAGATTGTTCTGTCTGGATAGGGATGGTAAAAATCATAAAATAACTGGTTAAATGCACTGGCACTCAGTATGGAACCAAACTCCACACTAAAGCCATAGAAGGTGGACTGTCAGGGAACTGCAGAGGGACTTTCTCTTTAAGGAAAGTTAAAACTCACTTTCAAATACAGACACAGTTGAGTTGAGTGACCTTCCTCAGCCTTCTTTAAAAGTCTAGGTCCAAGCCAACATTGTATACACTGGCTTACATGGTGCTTAAATGACAAAATGCAGAGCCCCACAGAGCACTTATTTTAAGGGCTGTCATAAGTAACAGTCAATGGGAATTAAAGATTTTTTTCAAAATGCATTAGCAATGAGACTGTTTTTAGAGGCATATATTTTAGTTCTGATTCTTCTATCATCTTCTACCAGCATTTACCAGAGCATAAAAGTTACCAGAGAGTAATAGACAATTCGAGGTTGGAAAGGACGATCTGGAGATAATCCAGCTCAACCTTCTGTTGAAATCAGGGCCTTAGATTAAGTTGTCCAGGACCCTGTAAAACCAAGTCTTGCGTAATTCCAGCGAGGGAGATTCCATCTCTTCTCTGGTGCCTCTCCGCTTTGTGTTTGTTTGCTTGCTTATATCTATGAAAATAAGCACACTAGTCTTATATGCCTCACTTCTTCCTGTTTATAATGTTCTCAAGGTCCAGCTTGAATTCATAGACAATAGTTCTTGGGCACAGAATAGGCACTTTATACCTTTATACACTGAAGTATGTTCCAGTGTATAAAGCAAGAGCAATTATATAACAACTCGATAGCGGGATACCTGGAAGTTCCTGCTTCCTACAGGAAAACATCCAAAGGAAATGACCACCAAAGTAAACAGCATGTGTCTGTATCTTGTACGAAGCAGATTCCTGTGCAAGTCCAGCCTGCCTGGATTACCACCAGTGGGGCTGACATAAACAAATGGAGAATACTGGTTAGGCGACAGCCTGCTTGTTTACAGAGCACAGAATTTGCATGCACTTACTGGCTGAAGGAAAATTTACTACTGTGCACATGATGCTGAGAAAAGCCTCGGGTATTACAGTTGGGAACCATTTGCTCATTACTGTTCTTTTGAATAGCAATGGGATGCATGTAAGAGTCTGTGTGCCATGGCTCCTGTGCATTTGAAAATGTAGCTGAGCAGAGATGGGACTTTTTCTACCTTTAACAGTGATTTCATGGCTAAAAATGCCACCTAGAGATTTGAGCTCTCTAGTCCTGAAAACATCTAGGCCCTCAGTTTCTATACCCCTAAACACCTCAGGCTTTGGCTAGCTGAAGTGTCTTGCATTGCAAATATGATTTATTTACTATGCACTGTTTAGTGACACCTACAATCTATCCTGCTTCCTGGGACTGTATGCATTTTAAATGAGATAAGACATTTATTTCACTTGCCTTTTTCATGCATCTGAAATGAGCCTGTGCCTCAGTGCAGTTACGTGGGAGTGGATCTATTTGGGGCTGAGTATTCCCAGTCCCAGATGTCATGGATGAACTTGTCATTATGCAGAACAGTCACCCAGGAGACCACTGGTTCCCTCCAGAAGCGGGTAGCCTTGCTATTGCCTTAACACTAAAAGCAAAGTGAAAAATGAGAGGTAGTGAATAAAACACTTCACATGTAGAAATGATACACTTTCATCACGGTTTTCTCAAGCTCACTTTTGAGCTGTGCAAAGCCACCAGTCTTGATTCTGGAGAAAAGTCATCCCATGGAGAGTCTGTTACCACATAGATCTCATGCAAGTGCTTCCCCCCACCCCAAAGGTTTGAGAGTTGCCAGTACTTAGCAAGCATGAGCCGCTCACAAACAACAGCAGAAGGTACCTGCCATGTTGTGAGATAGAAACTGGGTTCTCTGCCTCTTACAGCAACTGAGAGCTCACAAGAAGTTGTTAATACAGAAACATTGCTAAATATTCGCGAAGGGTAACATTGGTCTAGTAAGGCAAACAAGAGCCAGCATGTATAACCATGCTGAAGCCCAGAATCACGATTTACGTGTGTTCCTAACTTTAAAGATGTAAATAATTCCATTGGCTATTTGCACTGTGTATAATTATAATTACATGCATGTTTGAGTGAAGGCAATGCTCAAAAATGAGAGAGATACAGGGCCTGGTGTAAGCCTCTGAGGCTAAACCCTTTGCATAACTGCTGGAGAATAAGACTCCTTCGAGAGGGTAAGTCAAAATCTCAGCATTGAGGGTTTTACTGCAGACCACCCTTCTCCATTGATAATAAAGGGAATCTAGGGAGGGTCTTCTGGCAAGGCTAGCATTAACCTTTGCCAGTTCGCTATCATTTATCCCCCTGGTTTTCTCCTTTACCAGAAGCCTTCATTCAGTATAGCGTTTAGACACACACACTCAGCCATTGTATGTCGGTGCATGTAGACGTATGTGCTTTTTTGATGCTTTAGTGCCGGGTGTGCTCCCATGCAGGTATTTATGCTTTCCAGGCTCATGGCAGCATGCACACTGCATCATGCAGTCCCCAAAAGAGACAAGGGTAATGGACTGAATTGTTTTGAAGCAACCACAATGTGTCCTCAGTCTTACACAGTTCAGTCACATCTGAAAATGAATTTATGTAGGCCTCTACATGCTTTTAACATGTGTAACTGAAAGAAAAAACCCTGATGTACACATTCTGTTGTTTCCAACATTTGGAAAAGAAGGTTTCTGTGTCTGATTTATTAATAATTCTGATATGGAATATACTTTTTCTATGTGACGAGGACTTTTCCACAGTTATGAAAATATGTTTAATAACTAATTCAAATAGATTCAAGTGACAGTCAAATTTGAACACAGCTTTTAATAGCCAGAAGCAAATAACTAGAACATAGCCTACTGATATGAAGCATGTAGTGTTTTGAATGCTGCCATATGTCCTGATACATACCAGCCTTGCAAACAGACTCAAAAAGTGCTCAACGTCATTTCAGGGCTCTGCATCTTGTTTGCTCCTTTCAGTGTCTGTAAGAGGAGCCTCTCACAGCAGAGTTTTTCAAAATGACATGTTCATGGGAGTGAACTGGCAGACAAACAATGTAATTATTGGACAATATAATGAAATATGACTTGCGCTTCACTGCAGTAAGATGACGCTGAACCATATTTGATGTGGCATTTGAAATAAGAGAATCTAATAACATAAAATGGATTTCAGAAGGGTAAATGGAAAGCTTGAGATTTGTCTGTCTTAGGCCGTATAATTGAGGCTGGATGGAGTCATAAAGAGAGGGGAGAGGGCCACGGGCCGCAGCAAGCTGCAGGCGCTTTGAACCCCTTAATGAAGCTGACCGTTTGTGCCAGTCACTCAAATAGAAGTTTAATATTAAAAAGCTTTGTTGCGTGAAGTTCTAGTCTCGAGGGTAATTTTGAGTCATGCAGCACAATACAGAAGTTTTAACTGAGGTGTATAAAATGAATCACTTCAAGTATTAAAGTTCAATTTTGGACTTCATTTAGAGTGTTTATGAACCATATGAAGCAATATTATACTTTCTTATTATAAAGATTATTTCAGTTATTGGTTAATATACTTTTTTAGATTTTTTTTCATCTAGCTTTGCTAATCACTTCCAAGTACTTGGTAGAGTAAAAATTGCACACCAGTTACCAGACATGTAAAATAACTTTTGAGTCTGTAATATGATACATTAACTAATAATCCAAACAAAATATAATAAGTTGCTACTTAATTCTGAGCTAGTTGAACAAAACTAAACATATTGGATTTATTTTGAAAACTTGAATAATTACTTTTTGAAATAAGAATTTTCTGTTTAGCTCTAAGTGTAATGGTGAAAGCCAGAAAGTCATGAGCACACATTCAGGAAATGGGATTAGCTGGTAATAAAGCATCTCAATTCAGTGGCAAAGGAAAAACACTTTACAATTTCAAAAGTAATAAAAGTAATAAAAGAGAAATACTAAAGAGTACAAAGCAAACATTGCAACATGTAAAAGTCAAGAAGAAAACCTCAAGATATGTTGTAAAACCTGTGGCTGGTAAGGCCAAAGGCAGTAAGAAACTGTTTTATCTTTCATGCTAAGGTATAATATTAGATAGTAAATAATTAATAATGAGGCAAGATGTGTCCCTGTGCAACATATCAATTCTTGTAAATGTTATGAAATTTTTGGCTTTCTTCTTTGAGGAAGCCGAAGCTGTCCTGTCTGTCTGCCTATCGGCCTACTCCTCCAGCAACATTTTAGAGTGATCAAGTTCAACCACATTTCCATAGTCCTTTCTGTCTGTGCAGGAAGTTTCTCTCCTTGCCGATCGCTCCTGTTTCAGAAGTTTTTGGACTACTCAGACATGTTAGCACATATGGCAGTTTGATTCCTGAGAAAAGATTCTTGGAAGAAGCACCCGAGAGCAATGCACTGAGCACAAAAACAGGGGCAAAGGACGCTGGGCATTGAGTTCTTCTTAGGAATTGCCTGTACATAGAGTTTTAGCCGTAACTCTGGTGTTGCACTGCTTTGATTAAGCCAGCACTGGTTTTTGTGTGTGGATATGGGGTTTTTTTGTCAGTTCAGGCAGGGGAAAGCTTGAATGACTGTAATGTGGGTTTAGCTAAAGTAGTTCAATATGAACTGTCAAACTGGAGTTAAACTAGTGAGCAGGAGTTAAACTGTACAGTTGCTATGCAGCCTGCTGTTAGGCTCATAGCAATTTCAGAGAGCTCGTATGATCAAAATGCATTCTGGCTGGTACACAGAGAGAAAAAGAATAAGATCATTTTGCTGGGGCCTCAAATCCAAGGAAATTCTGGTCTGTGGAGAATAGTCAAGGAGTTTGCTTGAATCCTAGGGAAGAACTTAGCTACCTTTTTCTATGGGGGATTGGGAAGTGGTCTAAAAAGAGCAAGTCTGGTCTCAGCTGTATTAACATTATTGTCTGGGTCCCAGAGGATGTCCCCAGCACGATCTAGCTGTGGAGGTAAAAATGACTGTGGGCAGATTGTAGAGGATGAGAAGGCACCAGAACATTCAGGCTGCTTTTCAGCTCTCTTCTACTCTCATTTTTTCTCCTATCCCTTCCTTCTTCCCAATCCCTGCTGTAAATTAAACATTTAATTTTGCCAGGGGTAGCTGGGTGACAGGAGAAGGGTGGAGCACAAGCCTCGCATGTGTGAAGCAGGCCATATGCTTGTGGGTGTATGGGTGAGCATGTGGACATGCTTCTTCATAGAAGATTCAAGTGGGATGGAAGTGCAGTTTGTGGAGGATGCAGTTTGCAGGTGTTGTACTTTGATGCAAACCCCAGAATTCAGGTCAATCTTGGCATAGCCCCTAAAGCTGTTTCTCAGCATCCCTCTGTTCCTGTTGTATCAACCATTCATAGTGGTCGATAATACAAGTTTAGGTGAGCTGAAACCTCAGGATCTGATGGAGGGAAGAGCAGCCAATGAGAGATTTAGCAAATTCACACTTAGTCCCTGGCTTCTGCCATGGATTCGGATTACACCCTTGATAATTGTGGCTACAAGTACATGACAGTTATGTTGCTGCAGTTAAATCAGTCAAATTTCTTCCACCATTCTTTAAGCCCTGTAAGGGAGGTGGGAGAAGTTACGTCTTGGGGCACTGCCTAATCTGAGACAAAAGTCTTAGCTGTGTCTGATGGAGTGGTTCAGATTCATTTGTTGTCAGGCTGCTGCTGAGGATATTGTAGTAGCTCTTTTTGCTAAGGCAGTGGACAAAAATATCCATCCAGGTTTTTGGATTAAAACATGTCCTCCCAAACGTAGTTTACTAAGGTCATGCAAACCTAGATCTATAGGACAGATTGTATTGTACATGGCAGTGGCAGACAGGAGGTTTTGGCTCAAAGCTGCCCTTGGCACAAAGATCAGCAAGGAGTAACTTCCCCCATCTCCTCCAAAGAAGAAACTGAGGGCTGGGTTTTTGGGGGTGGGAATGTGGTTTGAAATTAATGTACACACTGGAAGTGCTCTGCACACACCAGTATGAAGACCTAGCATAACTGGCCGTATGGCATTTTAATAAAAGGTAGAGGTTCTTTTTAGCCTATAAGCAGGAGTTTATGTTGTTGTGTGCTCTGGGATGCCAAGTTTCTAAACATTTTTGTGACTTAAACTTTACCCTTGCAAAGGCTGACCTTTACAAGGGTGCAGATCTGAAAAGGATTTTCTGTCCATGAGATCTAGCTCTTTTGGACCTCTTGGGAGGTCCAACATTTATTGTTCTGGATTCTTTTAATTCAAAAAGTGTAGAGGGCTACACATCAGTTCCTTGCTATTCTCTGTTGGCCTGCCCTATTCAATGTTCATTCTGCAGTAAGATTGCACTATTTAAATTCTGGTTTATGCAGCATCCCTTAAGCTAGTTCCTCTCCCAAAATAAGAATTGTGTGGCTAATTTTGTGTGGTATCTTTAAATAGAGGCATCTTGCAGCTCATTATTTTCTTTGAAGATGAAGGTTCCCTCCCATCTCTCCTCAGATTGTAAGGTTCTATCTTCAGGCAAGCAAATGGCTTTCAAGCTAAAGGGTTGGTTTGGTTTGGTTTTTCCCTCTCACCACTGCAGAAAACGTGGAATTGCTGTTGCTGTTAGAAAATTGTCAGTGTTTTTCACGTATAGTTGCCATTTCTTTGCATTCTTCTTACAGTTGGAAAAGCTAGAAAGAGAGGAAATAGTTGCAGACGGAATAATAGGGAAAGTTCACTGGTCAAAAGGCTGCTCCTTCAGCATATTCATGTATCAGAAGCTCAAGTGTTTCTTCTAGAAGCTAGGGCATAGGCCAGAGAAATCTTTGCAGCAGATGCCCAAACTGAATCACGGTGTCAGAGAACATCCTTTTACTCTTCTGTCAGATTTTATAAGCAGTTGATGAAGCCTGAGAACACCACCGATTGCAGTTTGTCCGCTCCATGGGACTGGCATTCAGGTACAGGGTGGGTCAGAAATTGCCTGCTCATCCATCAGTGAGTGAACAGGTCAATAAATAGCTCAGGTCACCCTCCCAGTAACTTTTGAACCTGTCAGTTATTTCAAGCAGTGTTTAAGTCTCAAAATAAATAAATTAATAAAGACCTTAGCAGTTTAAGAGGAATAGGTGTTTGGAGAGTGAGATCCAGTTCAGTGCCCCACTGACAGAAAGGCTGCAGGGCGGGCTGTGCTTTTCTACCCCAAATAATCCATATGAAGGGAAAAGAATGAGAAAGAGGACTCTGAGTGGCCCAGCTGCAAGAAAAGCTTCAGCCAAGTCTCATGCCTGATTACATGAGATAATCCAGCCACCAAACACAAAGCCAAAGGTAATCAGGCTAAATTCTGCTTCACACAGAACGTTGTGTTCCATTTCTGCCTGTGTGTTCAGTTTTGCTTTCCCTGTTGTACTCAGCAGTTTGGTGAATAAAAATGTAGATAAACTTTCCTGTTTTCCAGGCTAGACAGTAAAACAGTTAAAATTCTTATTGTCAAAATCATGAGCAAGTAACCTCTATGTCTGTGGTCACTTTTCCAACCATTGCTTTCTGTGGTCTCTTCTAGGGGACTGCAAATTGATCTGCAGCCCAGAACACAGAAGGTTTATGTGTTGATTATTGTATTTATATAACCAACACAGTAATGAGTACATAGTGTTAAGAGCTTCACTTCATTGAAAGGAAAAAGAAAAAAGGAGATATCTATATTTTTTAGAGCAGAATTTGAGTTTCTCACATAGTACACAGCAGCTAACCTGTGATCTTGGACCTGTTGTATGGTTGACAACTACTTGCTGAAAGTTCCTCTCATTTGAGAAAGGCCTTGCTGTGCTGAGAACAGCAAATTCCCAGTCCTTCCAGAAAATATAAATTTAACAGCTCAGGAGGAACTCTTGTCTGGATGTAACCTTTAAGTTTCTGTGCTTTACTGTGGATTGCTCATAAATGATTATATTGTATAATCAAAGGGTGATGTCACACACTTGACAGCTGTCAGTCACGTGTTGTGTTTTTTGGACTGAATGACTCTGAATTATTAATGTTTCACATGCCACAGAGCCTGTTTAATGCAAGAAGGCTTTGTTAGAAAACTCAAAATATAGCTAATGTCTTTCACATAGACCAACAGCATGGCCATAGTTAGCAATGCCAAATTTTTACTATACACACTGGAAATGTGCTTCACAAAGCCAACGCCATGTAACTGCAGTTCCCAACTTACAATAAAACAAAGCTGAGGTGTTCAGACAGGAAAAAACCCAAAACCAACATAACCTCCCCTGAGTTGCAGCTTGCTGTACTTACAGATGTGAGCTTCTGCTCAAGAAACCAGTTATTGCAGCTCCCTAACTTTTGGGGCAGATTTGTGCTGCCCTGAGTTGCAACAATTTTGAAGAAGCTCAAGATGGGGAGAAGGTGAAAGTGTCTGAAGCAGCCTTCAGAGTCTAACCAAATATTCCTGAATGTTTTGCCAGTTGAAACATGATTGTTTTTATAAGTTCATGTGTTTGTTATTTGGATAGCCATCCTCTTAAACACTTATTTAATAGTTTGATAATAGAAACCCATTTTTTCCATGGGGTTTTTGTGAAGGAGTTTTTCACTATACAGAGCCAGAGAGAAACTGTGGTGAGAATGCTATTGCTGAAGTTGTCCAGAGGCACAACTCTCTCCCTCCAGTCCTCCTTGCAGGCTGGCTCCAAGTCAGTGGAGGCAGTCTCTACTGTTGGGCAGGGAAGCTATGGTTGGGGTTTGGTGGTGGGACATACCCACATCCTGAGCTGGGAAGCTATGATGGCCTCTGGGGAAACTCCGTCGCTGTTTGGACTACGTCGATGCTTGCTTTCTTGGGAGTCCTTAATGTAGGAGTCTGTGGCAGTAGCCAGATATTCATGAAGCCAGTGAAGTAACTAACAGAAGTGTGCTCAGGGCTAAATCAGGAATAAGATCAGGGCATGAGAACAATTCTGGTTTCAGAAAACAGCTCAAAAAGTGCCTCCTTCCTAAATAGCTAATATGAGATATCAAGATGTCTGTTGTAATCACAGCACTGGGAGCCACATGTACATGACATGTTGCTTCATAGTACAGTATATTGAAAAATTCAGAATCCACAGAAGTCACACTCTGATTCTCTTGTACCATTTTTCTGAATATGCCTCTGAGTATTAAAATAGAGGCTTAGGACATAGATGCCAGAGGTCGAAACCAAATGCTGACAGTTTGAGCTGCATTTGGTTTTAGAATTACATTTATTTAGAAAAGAGTGATTTTCAGTCACACTGAAAGTCAGAGCCACATATTTGATAAAAAGGAAGAGGGAGAATTCAAGCCTGCTGTAATTACATTTTGGGTGTTGGTGCCATTTGACAAGTTTGCCTATTGCAGATTAATGGCAAAGTCGGAGAAGAGGAGATGAAACAGGGATAGAAAACTGTCTCACAAAAAGGAGGCAAAAGGTTAGCCATAAAAAAGGAAGAAAATAAAGAAACAAGAAACCTTTTCAAGTGGGAAGAAAGCTCTGAGATTTGATGAATGAACTGCCAAAGTTTCAGGAGTTCAGTTTGCTGAACATGCCCAGGTTGGGAATGCACGTAGGAACTCTCCTTTGTGTCTGAACCTACAGCTCTGCTAAAAATCTTGCAAAAACAAGTTTCTTCATGATGTTTCGATACCTTTGTTTCTGGCAGTTGTCCAGCAGCAGGAAACACGAAGGGAGCAATTGTAATGTGTGTTATCTGTGTGCATGTTTCAGAGTATGCATGCACTCAGTCCTTCCAAGTTTTTCAGTTTCTGTCACGTTTTTGGGGATCATTTGGCATTTGCCAGTGGAACAGGGGTTTTTTCAGGATGCATTGGTATTGAAGCTTTATAATTAAACCTGTTTCACAGAAGATATTCATTGTTTGTCCTAGGAAAAGGAAATGCTTCAGAGAAATATATGGTTTTGTTAAAAAGGGGGGCAAAAGGGGGGTTCCTTCCTTTTTTTTTTGTAGCTATTGTTTTATTAATCAAGCAGTGCCTAGCCTTTGCACAGAGCATTAACTGCCAGCTCCAGTTCCTGTGTGGCAGTGGAAGGAGCCTGTGTGTGTAAAGGGCCTGAAATCTCCATCCCTGCTCCAGAAAGAGGAGAAAAGTCGCGCCACAGAAATAGTGTTTTCCTCCAGCACTGTGTTCTGTGGAAGAATGGCAAGGGTGGCCTGACACAAGAACTGTTTTCTCCCTTTTCCTTCTGTCCATTCTGCAGGACAGACAGATCTGTTCTAAATTAAGGTATATAAGGCACTTCTAAACGTACTGTACAAGAGATGTATAAACTGGTATAAAAAGGGAGAAAGACGAAATACAAAGCCTCGGTTGAAGCAGATTCACACTGAAGATTGTGCTGTCAGATGGTAAATGCAGTTAGATGTAAATAAAGCAGACTCTCTAATTATCATTTTGCTAATACAGACAGAAATACTTGGTCTTTCCCAGTCCCTGAGAAAGGCTGAATAGGTTAGTAGTGAGCCTTCTCATCACCGCAACTTATGATTATTATTATTATTATTACAATATATTCTGTAGCAGCTTGCTGAGACAGAGCTCGTAACGGCTCATTCACTAGCAGTGTAATCAAATAAGTCTGGGAACTCAATATCCTGACTTTTTTTTTTTAATGTCCATTTATTTAGTCATGAGCATCTTTCTCAGTATTCAGCTTGAGGAAGGCAGCCTCACAGGAATTGGGTAAGTCAAGTGGAAGCAAAGGATGATTATGTGGCAGAGATGGAGAAGTATTCAGAATGGATATACAAGACAAATGAGAACTCAGTTTTAATTTCCATCTTGGAGACAAACTCCTGATGTTCCCAAGGACAAGTCTCCTTCACATTATTTCCTGTTCTGTAACAGACAGATAAACAGCGCCTTCCTTTGGTGTTACTAGGGCAAGTGATGGTGAAGGACCAGCTGTTGCCACGGGAGGAGATCTGGAGATGCTCGGGTATGGAAGGCTGTCCTGCTGATGTTGCTGGTCAGAGCACCAGCTGTCAGACGCATGAGCAGGGGCTGTGAACAGATCACGAGACTCCTTCATGCCGTAATTCAAAATCTCCCCACCATGTTTGTATTAGGCTGAATCTGTAACAGCCTTGCTAGTAGAGAGTGTAAATCAATGGCATCCTCAGGTCTCCTGAGAGCAAGGAACACGGCAAGAATGCGATGGAAGTGTAACTGCCTTGCTTCCTCTGGGACGCTGGGAACAAGACATTTTACTGTTCATGGGCGTAATATTGTAGCACCAAGGCAATAGAGGTTTTTAAGGTAGAAACCTGAGACATACTGAAAATGAAACTTGGTTTCACAGGGGCTTGAGTGTCTCTGCTCAGGCAAAATGGGATTTTTTCTAAAATTTATCTAGAGGCTTATCAAATACATATCACTTCAGTCTAACTGAAGGCTTTGGAAAAAAGGAAATTGGACAAAAAGCTATAAGCAAAAAAAAGCCCAGAGTAAATAGAGAATTAAGGATCATCATTTTTCACAGTGAGGATCATTAGATCATTTGTTGGAAATGTGATTGAAGTAAAGGGTAATATGTTCATTGGAAAGACGGCTGCCTTTATTTCTAGGTTAGAAAGCAACAGTGGACATTGTGATAGATGAGGAACACTGGACTGAGAAGATGAGAGGACATATGGTTCATAGAAATCACCTTTTCTTTGCCAGAATTTCTGACCTTCCTGTAAAATTCTAAGCTACTTTCCTTGAAAACTGGGGATTAGAGAAGTAATTGCAGCTCCCTAATTTACAGTACGTTGTGATATCCTCTGGACTATTTGAGGGAGGAGACTATTTGTGCTAATCATTAACTGTCTTTTAGTGTTTCACAATCCCATTGTTTTAAAAGGCTGCTTCTTAAGAAAATATACTTTGACATACGTATTTATTTAGAGAAAAATGTCCCCTGAACATTAAGCAAATTTACTGCCAGTTCAAGATATTTAACTGTCTCGCAGTTTCCTCGTGAAAATGACTTCATCAGCAATTAAAGGCAGAAGAGACAAATTTTTAAAATGGTACAGATAGAAAGAATGCTGTACAATGGCTGTTCTATGTACACAGAATACATTTAGCACTAGAATATATATATTCAAAAGGGCACACTGAGATTTTTATGTGCTGTCTGTACTAGAAAAAACTTAAACTGAAGGGCATATGTCAGTATGGATAATGTAAATGACAGATGGTGATAATTAATGCTTGTTGCAAGAAACTTGCTAAGCTGAAGAATTTAAGAAAAAACATTGTGTTATCCTTTTTTGTTCTGGGCAGATAGGAAGTAGAAATAAATGAATGATATCTTTGAAATGCCATTCAAAGCTATTTATTTTGTACAATGTCTGTGTATCAGGCAAAATCATCTAGTAACGCTTTGGACTGTGGGAGTATATGTTAGCAAATAAATTTTGTTAGCAGCAGGAAGAAAGATCTCATTCGTTATCTAGACAAATATAAATGAAGCTTGATAATGTTAACTGAATTCATTAATTATTATACAGAGCCTGTTCTGTAAAATATACTTTTGATTTACTTTTTCAAAACTATTTTTTCTTTACTAGCTTCAGTAATGGTAATAATGCATTTATAGAATGTTTTGTACATTCTGAGCGCTTTACCTGGGTGAATAGTGCAATATCTACCCCAGGTGTGTGAGTTCAGCCTGCAGTGAGGTACCCGTCCTTCCTTACTGCTCCGTCAGCTGGCATCGTGGGGATGGATTGGTTTGTAGAGGAGGAGCAGGGTGCGTTCTCCCTGGAGCCCCATCAGGGAGCCGGGTCACCTAATGGCTGCACTGAAATGCATCAGAGCTCTGGATAAGGCCCTTTACTCATGTTTGGCTGGGGACCTTGGACCGATTGACAGCTATCCCAGGGTCAGAGGGTAATTCCAGCTGACAGTCCTTTGCTTCTCCAGAGGTTATAGCATAGCAAAGAAATTGGTGCTCTCTCTTTCTTACTCCGTTTAATCAAGGCCACTTTCATATTAATTGATCCTGTATGAGGAGTCTCAGCTCTGTGGAGCTGTACCCTAACAGGCAGATCCTGCTTCGCACAAGAGTCACTGCTGAAGCTGTTACTGATTGCAATGGTGGAAAAACAGAGCCTGAAATTTCATACCATTTTTAAATCAAACTCACTGCAGTTGATAATACAACATTTAGGATATTTTAGCTGACGGATTAGATCGCAGTGTAATGCAGACTGGGTGGTACTTGAACATAGGCTAATGTAACCTTCAACAGCAGAGCTCATTAATACACATTGGATGCAAGATGTTACGGTTGTGGTGTACCTATTGAAGTAGATTTTATCATCCTGTGCTATTTTGTGTTGTCACTGTTCTTGTTCACAGCAGAACCTGAGTTACTCAAGGTTTGAATTAGACACAACAGTAGCAGAAGCATGAATTTATCAATTATATTTCATATGCATCTCACCTTCACAGGCTTCAGTTGTGATTGTGTAGGTACCCTATAAACAGAAACCAAGACAATTCTTGCTAGAAGGAAATGCAAAGCGAAGTTGACCTATACGTTCTTGCTTAGGTGGTTTCTAACAACTATGTCAAATACTTCTATCTAAGCTAATTGCATATCCCATTTATTAGAAAGAGAGAAGTAAAGTATCCTCAGAAATAGGCGCTCTGCTTGCTGGTTCTGTTGTTTTCTGGGCCTGTTTAGGAGGAAGATGCTTCACTCCATTCTTTTCAGCATAGCACTTAAAATAGTCTTAATTTTAATAGGTGGCTAGAGGTAGGATGTAGCATCTGCTTAACAGTTAAGGAGATGCAGAGTGCTTAAATGCTAATTCATTGCCTGATCCAAATAGCCCTAAAATCCTAGGCTGATTTCAAAGGACATTTGATCTCAGATCTACTCGCTAAAAATGAAACGTAAGCCAGCTCTAATATGGTTTAAAAAGATTGGTGTCTGAAAGAATACTGTGTAGAGGGTTTTTTTAAGTTTAAGTCATGATTAATAAAATGAAGTATATTAACAGAGGTTAGCAGAGGTTCCCTCCATTACTTAAAAATTGTGATGCTAAACCCTGCTTAAATTTTCTAACAAGGCACAAATGTTTCATAGGAGGAGGCAGGTTTTCCTACAAGCATTTAATATGGATATAGTTTGTAACTAGTGCTTTCTAATGCATTCAGCACTTCCAACCTTTCAAATTGTCTGCAGATGACCCACAACATAGTTTATCTTCTGCCCAACTTACTGAATGACTTACTGACTGATGCTTAAAAAATTATAATCAGCAACTTTTTTTCTGAGAAACGTTTCATGTTTCAAATAAATCAGTTCCTGAAACAAGCTCTGATATCTCTCAGGCATGCTTTCTTTGTGCCAGTGAGGATCAACTGCGGTTTGCATTGCTTTGAACTCTCACTTTGATAAAATTGCATTCAGCATTTCTTCCGTCAGAGTCAAGTTACTTTTTAATTTAGATTTCTAATATTACTTAAATGTTAAGATCCATCTAAATAACATCAATTATTCCATCTGTAAAACAGGAAAGAAAATTTCCGTGTTTTTACCTTCTATTAATGTTATGAAGTTCATTTTGCTAATATTTGTAATAAATTTTGAACTTAGAGACCCTTTAAGATGTTTTCATTTGTAATCTCTTTGATGAGGAGATACAGGAATACTATTAAAGGCCAATTTGAATCCTTTTTAGTGTCCATAGGATCCCTCTATGATTAAGAGAGAGGAAGAGAAATTCTAGGAGAGATTAAGAGCCCTTTGAGCTAGGCTTCTGCTTTGGCATCTCCCTGTGAGGAAGGAGCCGCTCCCTCCCTTGGCTGCATCAAGCATCTTCGTCTTCGTGAGCATCTTCTGCCTTATGTGTTTATATAGCACCCGAAGACTCCTAACCCTCACCAAGGCATTTAGTAGCATTAAGTATTAAACCATCATAAACTTGTAGAAGCTGTATCAGTTGTGATACATTAAGACAAAGAGGAAAACAGCTTTTTCTGTGTGCCAATAAAGACACATAGAACGCAGGGGCTAAATAGAGCAAGGTAGTGACTGAACCACAAGGCGTATCAGAGAAAACAACATTGCTATCAATTTCTGTGCCCTTCTTTGATTCTGGTGGGAGCAATTGGCTTTAGAGGTCCTCTGGACATGAAGTCGTGCTCTGGGTGAGCAGATCCTGGCCTCAATTGGTCAGACTAGGACACTTCTCCAACACAACCAGATTAAAAAAAATACATAAAGTGTGATGATGCTGCCATGCTACACTTAAATAAATTAGCCTGAATGCTTCTGTTATAGATGTTAATTGCTATATAAGGGTGGAATATTCTGTGTAAAGAACAGTCCTAATATAGAATCATAGAATCATAGAATGTTTTGGGTTGGAAGGGACCCCTAGAGGTCATCTAGTCCAACCCCCCTGCAGGGAGCAGGGACACCACTAGCTAGATCAGGTTGCTCAGAGCCCCGTCCAACCTGGTCTTGAATGTTTCCAGGGATGGGGCCTCCACTACCTCTCTGGGCAACCCATTCCAGTGTTTCACCACCCTCATTGTAAAGAATTTCTTCCTTACATCTAGTCTAAACCTACCCTGCTTCAGTTTAAAACCATTGCCCCTTGTCCTGTCACAGCAGGCCCTACTAAAAAGATTTTCCCCATCTTTCCTATAGGCCCCCTTTAAGTACTGAAAGGCCACAATCAGGTCTCCCCGCAGCCTTCTTTTCTCCAGGCTGAACAACCCCAACTCTCTCAGCCTGTCCTCATAAGAGAGGTGCTCCAGCCCTCGGATCATTTTTGTAGCCCTCCTCTGGACCTGCTCCAACAGTTCCATGTCCTTCTTGTGCTGAGGGCTCCAGAGCTGGACGCAGTACTCCAGGTGAAGTCTCACCAGAGCAGGGTAGACGGTCAGAATCACCTCCCTCGACCTGGTGGCCATGCCTCTCCTGATGCAGCCCAGAGTACGGTTGGCCTTCTGGGCTGCCAGCACACATTGCCGGCTCATGTCCAGCTTTTCATCCACCCCAGGTGCATGACCTTGCACTTGGCCTTGTTGAACCTCATGAGGTTCAAGCAGGCCCACCTCTCCAGCCTGTCCAGGTCCCTCTGGATGACATCCCGTCCTTCTGGCGTATCAACTGCACCACTTATCTTGGTGTCTTCCGCAAACTTGCCGAGGGTGCACTCGATGCCGTAGAATGCTTTATATAGTAATTTTAACAGATACTATTATTGTTGCTACTGTGTTATTTTCTGACTTTCTCTGAAATTACCCGGGGTCAATTTTACATTTTGGGAAATAAACCCATTTCTTTTATTGCAGCTGACAGAGTTCTCTGTTTTTAAGCTCTGCTTAAATAGAACTCCTTTAACCCACTTGCAACACATAGGCACAGAAGTGTTTGCTTATATACATGTGTATTGATTTGGGCAGCCTGAAGCAGGATGTAGGTGTTTTATTTAGGTCACCAGTGCAGGTGTTATATTGTTTTTGAAGGACTCAAAAACTCATGAAATATATTTAATTTTTTGTAACATGCACTGCTAAAACCTATGCAGTTTGCCGTGAGCTTCTTTGTGGACAGGATTTCAGACAGAACAGCTAGTTTTTCATCTTGCAAATTCTGGACCCAAATGCTGGGAAAAGGTACCTGAAAATTGACCTAATAGGTTCCTTGCAGTCCCACCAGGACATATGTTCCCATCATCAAGCTCCCATGCAAGCTCATGCAATGTCCAGTGTTATCTAAAGGGGGATTGGGGTGGAGATGCATTGGCAGAGCACTGTGGGAAAACTTGCACAATACCTGCCCCATGCTATGTTTAGACCTAGCTATTGATATTAGTTCTTGAGATTCAGCAGCCAAACTAGATGAAAACTTAAAAAATTAATAACTTGGTTTGTGAGAACAGACCTCCATAACTTTCTCACGATTCTAGATTGGAATTAGGAAGTATTCACTTTGGAGGCTGGATTAGTGCAGTGTGTCAGAAATGCCCCCTCTGTCTTCCTTTCTCTATCATGATTCCAATGCTGAATTGTCAAGTAGCTTTTTTTTTCTTCCCTCCTAGGGCTGCATGCATTTAAAAAAATACTGAACACCAATTAATTTGTCTAATTTACATGAAAAAGTGCAGAAGATGTCTTTTTTTCCATAATTAACTATATTTTGCAATTCATTAAAATTCTGCAGCCCTTCACATAATGGAGCCCTATTCACTACATAGGAGATAAGTGCTTAATTCCAAAAGGGGCAGACAGAGAAGGCAGAAAGGAAGTGGAGGAGGGCAAGATTAGCATTTTATATATTACTTATGCATATTCATGAGGGAAAATGAAGCCCTGCCAATTCATGTTGGCTTTAAGTTTATTTTGCGGGGTATTCACAACGCTTACCTCAACAAATGGTTCATGTGGATTTTTCCTAGTTTTAATTGAGCAGGAACACGGTGGCAGGCGTTTTAACAAACCTGAAGTACATACAGCATACGAGGAGTAGACAGAGGTTGTGTGTCAGGGCATGGCGGGCTCCCCAGTGCTGCACTCTCTGTGTGGTACCACCATCCAGATGAAATGGGGAGAGCAGTTGGGAGCCTGGAACCTGCAGATGGCCCCCAGAGATTCCCTCAAAGTAGACTGTTGAATTATTAGCTGCTTTTGAAGCTTCCTCCTTTTTATAGTGCAACAAGCTGCTTCAGAAAGTCACCTATGCAATTTTTTTCGCTATATGTATTTGTTAATAATTCATTCTTTCCTCTGGAAGGCCAGACCAGTAGTAGGCAACACCATATGTTATGTGCAAAGGAAAAGCACCTCTCAGCTGTGTACATAGGGTGGAAGTGTCCCCAATAAGGAGGGGAAGCTGGCAGCTTGCTGGTGGTCTGCCTTGATACTGAGGAAGTCGGTGTCATGGGGGAGCTCACCCAGCAAGCTTGCCAGACTGCTGCGTTTGTGTCCAAGCTTGCTGGGCCAATGTACTTTTAATTTCCTTGGGTCTTTACAGACAGCAGTGACCACCTCTGATGGAAGTCTATTGTTTTGCCCTCCCATAGTACAGGCTGCCTCTCAGCCCTTTCTGCAATGAGGAGGCCTTCCCAAGCACTGCCATTGCAGTCACCTGGAATTTAAAGTTTCCCTCCAGGGATAAGTAAGAACTGGGGCAAACAAAGATAGAGGTTGATACAGGTTGCTAGGGACAGTCATTCTTTGCTTTTGTTTGCACACCTAATTAGCAGATCTAGACTGAAAACTAGTAAGTGCCTACACATTTTTCTTGCTGCCTTTACCCTGGGCTTTGGGATTAGATGAGCCCGATTGGCTTTATCACCAAACAAGAGCATCATCCACTTTCTCTCAAACCCAGCAGCTGGGTGAGCCCTGAGAGTGATCCACAACCAATGTTTGCCCAGCATTTTGCTCTTCATCTCCATCCTGGCTCTGTCTCTCTCTCAGTTTCCCATTAAAGAATTTTTCTTTTGTAACTTAGTTCTGTTGTCAGATGTGCACATCAGCTGGTTGAAATCCCCTTCCGAGTGGCGTGTTGCTTGTTACCGGCGAGTTGGCAGAAGGGTTTTTCCTCACCCTGGTGGGCCTATCTATCTCAAGTGTTGTTGAGCATCTATTCTGTTGTTCCAATGTCTTCAGAGCAGCTTATAAGCAGAACAAGGTTAAGTGATAAACTGAGATACGGCTGGTATTTAATAAAAGCAATGTAACTATTGACATAGTTTGCACAATTTATATCTATGTTTGAAAGAAAGTGCCCATACATAAATCTGGTAATATTAATTGGTGTTAACTTAAAGCCACACTGCACAATAACTAATGTCTAATGCTGGAGTTTCAACTCTAGACTGTATCTCAAAAAATTGTCATAAGAATAACAAACTCTAGAATTTTCTACAGAGTATTTAGTCAGCATTACACATTTCAGAATGTCAACCTGAAGATCATGCTTTTTTTTAATTCATCCCATATTTTGCTGTGTGTTTATATGTGTGTGTGTTTACATATATGTATATATAACTATGGAGGGGATTGCTGGAATATGGGGGAGATGAAAGGAAGAGGGAAAATGGCAGAGGGGGAGAGAGGAAATGAAATCCAGAAAGTTTTGACCAGGTGTAAATGGCAAAGTATTTATATCTCTTCAGCTGGCTTTGTTGCAGGGGGAGTCTTGAAATCTTGCGGGGGAGAGGGAGTTCCTTTTGACCAAGTCACACAGTTTACTTTGGCTGCTCCATTCATTTCCCCTCACATCTGTTTTATTTCATCTGGAGATCAGGAGGAGAGCCAGTGCTATAGACACAACTTTTGGAGCCACTAATTTAATTGAGCTATCTTTTTTTTCTTATTATTTTTTTTCCCTGCATCTAAGGTTTCTGAATGCCAAAACTTGAAGCAGTAACATAAAAAAGACATGAATTTGAAACAATTCTGCTTTTCTTAAAAGCTTACATGTTCAGGCTATCACCCCAAAATAAATCATAAAGCTGCTTATTACTGTCTACCCCACAACTTGTTCAGGCACGATCACACGCAGTAAGCAAAGCACATAGGTCTTTGTCACTAATACAAAATGCTGCAATTTAAAACATCCCTTGAGGCATCTGGGTTCAAAAGGATCAATATAGAACTAGGAATGAGCCTGATCTACAGAAGTTCTGATCTGGAAATTAGAAGTTTCCTAACGAACAGTAATGCGTTGCAAGCACAGTAATTAAAAGCAGCAGCCTGTACCCCAGGTCTTGCTTCCAGCAATGGCCAGGGCTGCAGAGCTTTCTCTGGGAAACCTACAGAGCCAACAGAACCAGCCAGCGTCACCGCACAGCCCCACTGCTTGACTGCACAGCCCTGGGCAGTTCCCACCAGGAGAGAGCTTGATAAATGTGTCACTTTTCTCTGATTTGCTAAGCTGACACAACACATTGGGAGTATCAGCAAGTGGCATCAGCAGTGCGTACAGGGGTTTGAAGCCTCTCTGACTGATGCTGGAGTTACCGGTTGGGTCCAGTACAGCATGCCCTGAAAGGCTGTTGCAGGTTGCTTCCACCTCAGGCATGATGGTTGCTCAGAGCAGGCAGCGTGGCTCACCTGAGACACATTCTGGCAGTGCTGTTAGTCCTGCAAGTAATGTCTGTTGCTAGGTTGATTTTGTCCTTTTTTGCATGAACATAATTCGGGGTTTTTTCTCTTGCCTTTTTTTTTTTATGATGCACAAACTTTGGGATGTAATTCCTAAATTGAAAATTTAGAGAGAATGTGAATAGTGGTAGCATGGTCCTGGGTGTAAGCTTTCTTGTTTAATTTGTGCTCGTTCAGCTGGCTAATGAGCGGAGTTTCCTATAAGCATGCTGGAAATCAAATTATACGGTCAGTTTTGGTTGGAAGCACTCTAAGTGCGAATGACAGAATTTTGTATTTCAGAACATTAGGTTCAGTCTTACCACCATTGCCATGCTTGGACAAGTTACTTACTCTCTGGCTCTCAGCTGAAAACCAGCACTTCTTATCAAATAGGTGTATCATGAGGAAAAACCAGTAATCACTGTGAGGTGGTGTGTTTCTGCAGTGATGGAGCTGTGCCATCACCAGAGACAGGCTGTAACACCAGTCATGTTTTGAGCACTTAAGCTACAGGACACACTAAAGCTAAAGCACAATACCCCTTGCTCTGAGGCAGTTATTTCCCTTCCTTTAAGAGCAAACTTACAATCTCTCTGCATATACCCAGTTGTTTGTCTTGGGAATAAGGGAGGATATGGGTGACATACGAAGCCCAAACACTTCCTCCTGCTGCTCCAGTGCCTTCCTTGGCCAGCGGCTGGCAATAGAGAACACCCAAAAAGTGACCCCCCTCTCTTCACGACGGCTAGGCAAAACAGAGTGACAAGGAAGTAAGGCCTTTGCTTTCTTTTACTCCTTAAACAACCCAAGAAAAGTCATGACAGCTGAACCCTGTGGAGCTGGAAGCCATAGCTAGTAATAGGCATACATGCACTGAAGAAAAGCAATCCATCTTCAGATGACACCATGTCTTCCAGCAGTCTGAGCAGGTCTGCCATCAGGATCATAGATCTAAAATTCTAGCATCTGCGCTGTGTTTTGCTAAACCAAATGCTAAATATTCGAAGCACTCTGAGCAGAGAGAGCTCGTTGGCAGAAAAATCCAAATAGATGAAGACATGTCATCTGCTTCTCAGAGAGAAGAGGCCAGAGTGACCTAGAGAGAGGAGGGGTTGCAGCAGATAGAAGCAAGGATGGAGGTAGCAGGAGTGAACCAGAAAGGCACCTTCCCCAGCGCACACATGGGAAGAGCAAACCCCAGCTCCCCGGGCTGTATGCAGAGTGTGTGCATTTCCCAGAGCACAGGGAAGCAAATTTATTTGGTGCTCACTGGTTGTTAGCTCGATCATGAAATATTAAACAGATATTGACTTGAATTGAGGAGTGCATCAAGATTTATTGAGCCAAGAGTTAAATACTGACTGAGGCAAAACCAAGCTAATACTTGCTACAAGGGACCATTTGACCACTGTAATATTTAGTACATGTATTGCTGCTTCTGTTTGTTCTATCTTCACAGTTAAGTGTCCTAAGAACACTTTAAGGTTAGAAGTTATATATATATATATTTATATATAAAAATAAGGGCTTGTAAAATAAAAAAAAGTTAAGGGCTAGGATGAACACTGCAGTTAGAAGAAATAATACAGCAGTCACTAGTGGACAAAAAAGTAATGAATGTGAAAATAGTAGTGAGCACAGAAAAAGACCCTTATAACTATCTGTCCTAAACTGGAGAATCTCCGAGAAGCTTTTAGTTCCTGTGTGGGACAGAGCAGCACTCAGACTAGATTTCAACACCTCAGCTGATGCAGCCTTCGGGACACCCCTGTTGCCCCACTGTAAATCACTGCAGCAGCCGTGGAGTGCAATGCGTGGAGAAATCTGGGGAGCAAAAAGGAAAAGCCAGGGTTTCATTAATGCCTTGTCAAGCCCTGCTGGTTGCACTGGATTGATAAGGTTGTGACAGAACTTTCGTAGTAGCAAGGAGCTAAACTGATCTCATACATGGTACGGATGTTGAGCTTATCTGTCTAGTAAATTAGAACAATAATTTGTTATTAAAGGAATGATTACACGTGTTTCTGTTTAGTTTTCATTCTGTTCCCAGCTGGGGTAATTGCATGTTCCTGAAAACATATTTTAAAACACTGTTTGAAAGGACAGGAATAATTTTTACTTGTATTGGTTTTTCCAGGGATTTAATATTGCTAATGAGAGTGAGATGCTCCGAAGTTCTACATAAGCAGCTCATTTGCAGCCCATATATGAATAGTTATGAAATATTACATATTTACTTTTAGAGAAAGACAGTACTTCATTAGGTCCTATATCATTACATAGCTCTAACTGTCCTCGATGCTGAATTCAAGGGTCCTCGTTCTGTCAGATTTGCTTAACATACTGGTGATTTACAACATACATATTGTTTATTTGGGGTTTTGTTGCTTGCTGTAGGGCAGGTTCATTTAAGTATTTTTTTCAGGTTGTTGTCCTGGTGGCATCTTTACCTGCCACAATTAGTATGTATTATTTTTAGGAAAAAGCCACATTTACAGTGTTATAATGTAGATATCAGGGGGTTTTATCTAACAAAATGCAGTTGTGGCCATAGATCTGCATTTATAATCTTGGCTGCTTACTATGTATTAAGGTCACATGCCGGGATGTTGTTAATTTTAAACACTTTTAGAGCGTGTCCAAAAATGTGAGATAACTTTTGCGCTGATAAATGTGGTTTATATTAGTGACAACAAATTACTTCCCATTTAGCGCATACCACAAATGTGAAATTGCAGTACCTTTTACAGCAAAGTCATTCAATATTGCCATATTAAGACAGTGTCAGCATTTCCCTTCCAGCCTCCTCCACTGAGCAGCTTAGAATTCAACTGTAAAATCTCGTTCAAAGCAGAAATTAAATGGACCAGGTGTTAGCACAATTTGAGGGGGTTAGTCCTCATCAGCTGTTCCATGTAAGTGGAGTAGATTTTCGCTTGAAATACAACTTTCATTTCTGCAGAGACTGATAAAAACAACAGCTTCTTGGAAGCCTTCAAAAGCCAGTACAGTGGCCTCCCTAAGTCATCAAGTACTAATGCTTGCCTTGTAGCATACTTTCATTGATCTAACTCTTTGGGTGTGTTTCTCTTGAATGTCAGGCTTGATTTGGGTGAGCTTTGTGTGGCGACATTGTGGCTACTCAATTCTGAGTCTGAGGGATGAAGAGAGCAAAAGGCCTTTGCTTCAGATGCTTTCCCTTACTCCCTGATCCCATCTTCTCCTCACACCCCATTTTTGTGTCTGCAGGAGCTGTTATCAGCATCTTTGGGGTCATGGGGTTGTGACTCCCCAAATGCTACCCTGGGCAGAAGAGAGGAAAAGGGTGTCAGCTGCACGGTAAAAAGCAAGTTTGCGAAGGATTGATGCTCCTAACCCTGCCAGTGCACTGCAGATGCATTGGGTTTCTCTAGGACACATCCCAAAGGAGAGGCAGTTTACACAGCACCAGGGGTCAGGACCAAGCATTACATTCCCAAGCCCAGAGGCATCTGCTCATCTTGAAAGACCTTAGAAAGACTTTTTCTCTAGTAATTTTGAGTCTTTACTCATTCTGCCCGCATGTTTCAAGTGATGTGTGTTCCCAGCTGCTTTGCTGCCGCAACAAGTATGTCTATAACATCATTTTGTACACTCTCTAGGGCAGGAAACCTCATTTCCTTTATTTCTTGCAGCTTTGTGCATATTTATGGATAAACAGCTAATGATACATAAAGATGAGCCACTTTGCTTCTTTTGAAAATATTATTACCTGCTTTGATAATGAAAATAACCAAATAAACTGTATTTTATGTTGAAAGAAGGAGAACTCCTCCCCTTGCCATCCCTTCATCTCAGGTGTGCTCAGTAACTGCAACTGGGAAGAATTTGCCTTAGGAAGATTTCCCATAAATCTAATTAAAATAGGCTTGTATCTTTTTTTGAAGCAGTAATTCAATAATGCATATAGTATAAGCACCATCTGTCAGACAGTATGAATCCTCTGAACGGCCTGGAAGTTCAAGATGGAAAAGAAAGCTGAGCAGCAGAAATGAAAACCCTTAATGTCTCTTGGAAAAGGCATCATCTTACAGGACAGTGTAGTAAGTGGACAGTTTGTATGATAATTGCAAATCAGTGTAGTAAGCTTTGAGACTTAGAAATGCTCCTCTCAGCACCATTGATCCGAACTAACAGTGCTGGTTCTCAGCACAATTAAGTCATAAACTTGAATGTTCTCTGCATGTTTGAGCCTGCCTTAAACTTCTCCCCGACTGATAACGCACACATGCAGTCCAGCTGAGTATTGGAAAATTCGTAATCACTTATCCCATTACCTCTGCTGTACCATCAAGTCCTTTGCAAGGAGGTATTTTCTACAAAGAGAAGGAAGAAAGCTTTCAGTCTTGCTTTAATACCATATTTTGCACTTAGTATTGAAGTCTGACGAATGAGTGCTGATTTAGAATTCCTTTCCACTTCCTGCTACAGCTCATGCTATAAATCAGCTGGGTAGGACCACAAATATGGAGTAAAGAGAAACAGGACTTGAGAGTCCCTGTATATAGGAATATGCAATGAGGGAATGAGTGCCACCAAATGTACTGCTCATTTTTAACGTTTAGTTACATTCTAATGGAGTCTAGTGGAAATAAAAAATCATATTAATATTCAGTCAGCAGCTGTGAAAGATGTCTCTTTAACTATGTAATACTTAAAATTTTACTGGCAAAATACGATCAGTGTAAAACTTACTGAGTAGCTAAAGTTTTCCAGCAGTTTAAGTAACGTCATACCGTAATCAAGAGGATGCTGAATGATCTTAAATTAAGAGTGTGCTGGTTTTGCTTAAGAAATAATCTAGTAGCCCAGAGGTGTATGGTTAGCTTCAAAAAATAGTCAATGCTTTCAGGCCCAAATTTCACACTCCCTGATAGAGCAATTCTCTGGAAAACGTAGAATTAAAAAAGTGGTATATTGCTGTATATAGAGGTTGTCCTGAATAAAACATTTAAATTCAGCAAAATGTTGAATGGGTGTCTTTGCTGTGGAATAGCTTGGCTTTAAGAGCTCTGGAAGAATTGTCAGTCTTTATTAAATGATTCCCTGAGTTGGGTTTTTTTTTTGGTAAGGAGTACTCTAAAAATATTTTTTATCATATGGGGAAGTCAGCAGGTTTGTAAATGTGTAGAGATAGATCCTCTGAGTGACATCAGTATAGCCATACCCATATCAGAAAAGGAGGAGTTGCACTGGCTCTTGCTTTCATCTTAGTCTATCACTTTAGAAAAAATGAAGCCCCACATTTTTATGTTGGTGAGTAAAATGGAGAGTCAGCTACATCGGACTCATTCTGAGCTCCCCATGAGCAGCTGACGAGATGTTTTGTGCTTTACGTGCCTCACTGAGAGACATCACAAGCACCTTTCCCAGAATGGGGTTGGCAGCTACTGACACTGCTGAAAAAAACGTTGCCCTACTATTAAAATTACTGTCTATTGTTTCAGATGCAAGGGACGAAATCAACCATGGGCATATGCAGAGGGTTGTAATTGTAAAAGTATGCACAGAAGCAGCAGGGGTGAGAAATTCAACATCTTTGCATAACAGCCTCGCATGCAGTGAATGCATGCAATCCAGTGCTTTGTTTTTGTTGGATCAGGGTGTTGGTTTCCTGAAGCTACTTAGAGTAACTACTGCTCTGTGTAAGCAAGAACATCAGGATCAGTTCCTAAAACTAAAATCTGATTAAATTGAATAATAAGGAAAGAGAAAAGCAACAAGAACATAAAAGAAACCCTATGTAATAGCGTATCAAAAATATTAAATCTTCTCAGTTGGTTGAGGACTGTTCCATGGTAATTGGCAAAACTAGATACAATATATTATTTGTGTGCTTTCTCTCCCACCCTCCCTCTCTCTCATTCATCTAATTGCCTGTTCAGGCTTCAAATAAATAATCGTAATAAAAAAGCTAAGGCAGAGCCTTAAAAACTGAATGAGCCTTTCAGACTCACAAAAGCTTGAAGTGCTGGAATTTTTTTCCCTGAAAGGGCTAAACATTAAGATCATGAACAAATCATTTTGTCCAACTAGTGTGAGCTTCAAACACACAGCTGCATACATCCAGGGAAGTGACATATCTTCAAAGAATATAGCCAGCCTGAATGATGAAAATCAGTCTGCCAGTCTGCACAAATTTACATGAGTGCTTACACTATCAGTCAGGCATTTCCTGTACTCCTGTGGGGTTTTTTTTAATGCCAGCTATCAAGTATTACAAATGGACAGTTTTCGTTGCGTTTCCTCCTGGCTCCCAACTGTGTGCTCTGTGAGCAGGACTCGGGCGTACCCAAGGCACTTTCCCTTGGTCTCCATGTGTGCTAACACCCCTTAGTGGGAGTTCTTTGCAGGATCAGCAGGACCAAATATGAAGCACCAATGCTTAAAGATTGTAAAGAACTAAGTGAGAAGTGCCACCCAGTGTGTTTGGTGGGTTGATAGCCAAGTGTTCAAGCATCTCTGCTGCGGTGGCAGCGGGTGCTGCAGTGTTGGGCAGACTGTGCCCCAACACAAGCCCCAGCTCGGAAGCAGCCTGGTGGCAGCAGCAGAGCCAACTGGCCCCCTATCATCAGCCCACCTGGAGCTCTGCGCTGCAGGGCCTGCAAGAGAGGAAGCTCCCAACTGCTGTGTCAAACCTTCCCTCTCAGAGTAGTGGCTATGTAAAGACTATGGGATGCAGCAATAGTTTGACAGATACAGGTGCACATATTCATGTGTAGCTTTCTGAGAGCCATATAATTCAAAAACCATATTGGAGGTGTAGCACTCCAGCCTGCAATTCCCTCATGGTCTTCAGATCTACCCAGTATGTCCAGTCCATTCTGGCCTTGAAGTGGTAAGAGATCCCCCAGCCAGACCTGATTTCTGGGAGAGCAGTAGGTTAATGAAAGGGAAGAAAGAGAGACACCCCAGGCACAGCCTCCCAAAGCCCGGCTGTCATCCCTCTGGAGCCCCACTCAGCTCTCTAGCTCCTAGCCAGATCCCCCCAAAGCTCTGTGACACCTCCCTACACCTCTATCCTTTGTCCCACAGCATTTCCCACCACACTACAGTATAAGTTTTGCTGCTAATCACAAGGATTGAAGAAAGTCCTTTGCCTGTTGTCCCTGGGATGATGAACTGCACTTTGCCTGCAGTGCCCAGGAGCAGCGTCAGGTTTGTGCCACTGTCAGGTATGGCTTACAGGGCTAGATGAACGAGTTTCAAGCTGTAAGGCTGTTTTCATGGCATGCTGATTGTTTTGATCCTGAGCCAGCTATCCAGCAGTTCACTCTGGCTCTGAGGACTTGTAGTACATTATCATACACTTTGAAATTCATGCAGGAAAGGTGATATTGCAAGTATAAATCAAGAGGTGACAATTCTCTTTTGGAAGGTCGTGTTGTGTGGTGCTGTGCTCTGTGTCCAGTAAGCTTCTAGCTTGAAAAGTTTGGTGCATTTATTATTTTATCAAGTGCAGATGCTGTTTATCTCCTTTTTGTGCTTGACATGCTCAAGATTCAAAATATTTTTCTTATTCTCTACTTGAGACCAAAACCTAGTCCTGCAACTTTCCATTGCCAAACAGCAATGTGGGGACTGTGTTGGGGAGGTATTTTGCTGGTGTGCCTGTGTAATTCCACATTTCCTTAATCCAGCCCTTCTTCCTGCAGTAACATGGCAGGTGGAGAGCACCTGTATTGGGTTTCTGTGGCAAGGTCTTGGTAGGGGGGTTGGCTACAGGGATGGCTTCTGTGAGAAGCTGCCAGAAGTTTTCCCTGTGTCCAAGGCCAAGCCAATCAGTGACAGTGGAAGCGCCTCTGGGATAACATATTTAAGAAGGAAAAAAACCGGCTGCAGATCAGTAGCCGGAGAGAGAAGTGAGAGGATGCAAGAGAAAACAGCCCTGCAGACACCAAGGTCAGTGAAGAAGGAGGGGCAGGAGGTGCTCCAGGCGCCAGAGCAGAGATTCCCCTGCAGCCCGTGGTGAAGACCATGGTGAGGCAGGCTGTCCCCCTGCAGCCCATGGAGGTCCACGGTGGAGCACATATCCACCTGTAGCCTGTGGAGAACCCCCTGCTGGAGCGAGTGGATGCCCAAAGGAAGGAGGCTGTGACCCCGCGGGAAGCCTGCACCAGATCAGGTTCCTGGCAAGCCTTTGCAGACCCGTGGGGGGAGGAGCCCATGCCAAAGCAGGTTTGCTGGCAGAATTTGTGACCCTGCAGGGGACCCACTCTGGAGCATTCTGCTCCTGAGGGACTGCACCCCGTGGAAATTATGGACCCATGCTGGAGCAGTTTGTGAAAAACTGTAGCCTGTGGGAAGGACTCACGTTGGAGAAGTTTGTGGAGGACTGTCTCCCGTGAGAGGGACCCCATGCATGAGCAGGGGAAGGATCGTCTCCCTAGGATGAAGAAGCGGCAGAGGTGTGTGGTGAACTGACCCCAACCCCCATTCCCATCCCCCTGTGCCGCTGGGGGGGAGTAGGTAGAGAAATCTGGGAGCGAAGTTGAGCCCAGGAAGACAGGAGGGGTAGGGGGAAGGTGTTTTAAGATTTAGCAGTTTTTATCCTCTCCTCCTCTGATTTTGATTGATAGTAAATTAAATTAATTTTTTCAAGTTGAGTCTGTTTTGCCCGTGATGGTAACTGAAAAATGATCTCTCCCTGTCTTTACCTCAACCCACGAGCCCTTTGATTTACTTTTCTCTCCTCCGTCTGGTTAAAGAGGGGAGTGATAAAACAGCTTTGGTGGGCCCCTGGCGTCCAGCCAGGGTCAAACCACCACAGCGCCTTATAAAGCTCAGTGTGAATGGGAACAGAATACAAGAGCCTGGGCTGTAGTGATCAAGGTAGACTGAGCCATAGCCAAAGTTAGCTAGCGTGATCCTAGGTTTATGGGAAGGAAGAGGAGAGGAGAAGAAATTTCAGGACATGGGGAAGAGGTCCAGTCATTTTCTCTGAATAGTCTGGCATGGTACTTGTAAGAGAGAGGGAAACAAATCCTCTTCTTTCTACCAGAGATACTCTCTTGACCTACACAAAACCCAGGGATACTGCTGCTGTGAGATGCTGGCAGGGGCAGAAGCCGATAGTGTCATGCAGCACTCTGGTTTCTTGCAGAACAAGGTAAAGGATTAATGCTGCTGACTCCTGTATCACACGTGCAAAGATTAATGCTGTAATAAGAAAGCAAATGCTTGTGTAGGTAATTCAGTGAGCAATAACGTATCTTTTACCTTGCGTTATTGTCCCCTGAGAGCATTTCTTCCTTAATGTTTGCTTTTTTGTTTTCTGATTAAGTCACTTACCTGTCTATACTATACAACTAGGGCACATTTTTAGACAAATATGCACAGTATGTTTCAGAATTGCTTAAGAGCTTGACTAAATCCTCCAAGAGCTGTGCACAGCCAGTGCAATAATGTGCTTAATTGCACAAATAAATAGAGTAGAAGTTTGGTTTAAAAATTAAGAATGTAAATGATAGGAAACAGTAGATATATCTGTCTCTTTCTTTTTAATGGGTTCTTGCTTACCCCCCTAGCTGTCTATGCACAATATTCGCTATAGCATTGCTCCACTTCCAAGTTTGTGTAATCCAGTTTAATCATTAGACTTGCATAGAGTGCAGTAGTATCACTGCCTAGTGAGATCGCTTTAAAGTGTGGTAGTGAGGAATGACAGTGGGATTTGGTACCAAATTTTATTGGTTGGGTCTGCATTTTTCAGTTGCTTCCTGAGAATATAATGCCCAGAGTTGTCACCATGAGAACATCATCTAAGGATACTTCTATCTTCAGTCCTCTAAACCTACATGGCATATCATTAGGGAGGTTGGCCTTTGGTAAAGATAGGTATCCTGCTTGAGGGTAGGTGTCTTTCTTGAGGATAAAAGCTTCAACTTTAGAGAAAACACTGACCACAGAGAATTGTGGACAGAAGCCTAATTGCAGAGACCTATTTGTGGTGCTCTGTCCATCTAATGATATTCAAGCTTTGTGGAATGGTTTGCTGAAAATGAGGTAGAGCATTAAATGACATGTCACTGTGGTGTTAACCAGCCTGACATTCCTGACTGATTAAAAGTTTAGAAAAATCATGTAAAGAGTTTTGAGCCACAATGGAAATGTGTTGCCCAAATGTTAACAAGATCCCCAGAAAGAAGTTAGGAGAATTCCAGTATATGTAGACAGTAAGCTGTGCTCCTTTGTGTTTTTATAGATACGTCATTTTGCATATGGAATGATCTTTTTCACGTGCATGACACTGTCTGTGGTATTAATTTATTCTGGAGAGGTTGGAACTAAGAAGGAAGCCATGTCTGAATGTGTTGCTAGAAGACATCAGTTGCCTTTGATGGAAAGAACTGAGTTAAACATAATGTGCAAAACTGTGAGAAACAGATCTGACATCTCAATAGAGGAGTGAATGGTTTCCATTAAGCTTGCTAAATCTGTCTTTCTCAGAATACCCAATATAACCTCATAAACTCTTGGTTTTAACAGGCTTTATTATACTTCATCTCAACTACATAAATATAAAGCTAAAATATCTAAAATATTTAACAGATGTGGAACGGTAGAGAGAGACCTCTAGAGCATACAGTATGGGATTGGTCCAAATTAAATAGCGATCATGGGTTATTAAATATTAAACACAGTTCTGGAGGTAGATCATTATCCTCACCTTACATTGGCTGTTCTGGCACTCACCAAGAAATGAAAAAAACTCTTGACTAATGTGATCTTTGAAAATGAGTAGCCTGAGAGTGGTTTGGTTCTGATCTTGGAAGCTGCACTAACTTCCGAAGAGTTAAGTGAGATTAAATCGCGCTACAGATATCAGGTACACCTCCAGTTAGGAGACAGCATACAAAGGGAGTTGTAGTACAAAAAAGTCAACGAAGGCAGCAACTTTAGATCAGCACCCCAAGTAACTGCATTCTGTCCTAGCTGGATAAAAGGACTTACAGTAGATAGGACAAGCAGACTGCAGCAATGGAGGCTTTGCAGACAGAGAGAGTGGGGAGAATAAACTATCTATGTGAGATCAGGTAAAGGGGAAGAACTAAGCCCAGGGTGGATGAGAGGGAAATGGAGACATGAGCCCGGGGGAGCATGGCAGAGATGGAACAGATGGGATGAATGTCTGAGGAGAAGGCCCAGTGTGTATATCTAGGATATATATTACTAATCAGAAGAGCGTGGGAGAAATGTTACAGGGAGAAGGGAAATTTTGCAAAAATTAGAGCAGTCAGTTTCAGTTACCCCTTCCTTACAAACAATAAGGCAAGTAAACAGTGACTTGTCTGCTCTGCACTGGCCATTTATTTTAAGTGTTAGATTATTGTGGAGTATGAATTATTATTAATACAAAATATCACATTCATTACAGTTTTCTGCTCCTAAGGTAGTTCCACCTAGGTTGTGAGATAAATGCCCATTTTTGGTAGAATACTAAGAAGAAACAGAGAGAATAATCCATTATTGCTGCATATTCCACTGTATCAAGACCATTTAGAGAAATTCTAAAGATGGGAACTTTTGAAAGAGGCCACTAATGTAAAACATCCACTGCAGATCCAAAGAAAGAATATATAAAACATATGGACATACACCATAGGAACACAGTTTATTCGGTGGTAGTAAACTGCCTTTATTGAGAAAGTATTATACTAGAGGTTCTGTTGAAAGAAAACGCCTGGGCTCCTGGCTAATGAACAGAAGAGAGATAAACAAAACATAATAATAAAATAATAAAACAACACCTTACAATGTTTAACGACCGTTGTCATAACTGCTTTCATTCTTCTGTTAGTATTCAGTCTTCCATTTCCCATTCTTAAACATTTCAATATCAGTGGCTCTAATATCTGACACAAGACAAAACATTTCTTCATTATGAGACAAAGAATAGCTCATCAGCAAAACACATGCTGTGCTGAACACCTTCACAAATAGATCTGAGAGGCACAACAGATTGCAGCAATTAAGAGTCTCTCAGGCACTTCAAAACACAGATACCTCAGCTGTGTGCTTCATATTAATCCAAGCCTCCTTGAAGATAAAATTTGACAAGAAGGTCCTTCATTATGGTTCCATATTGCCATCTCTTTTAACAAAAAACATCTGAAGTGAATGAGAATCAGGATACCATCTATTTAAATATTCACAATAAGATTTGCAATATGTATAGTCATGACAAAACTTACCTGGAGTAAAGTGCGTCAAATGAAAGGGTGTAAGAGGAAACAGGATCTATAAAATAGGCAAAATTAAGCACCATTCCCCTTACTAAAATTGCAGTTATCTGTCTGATGTGTATACACTGTAGTGGAGAGGTGGTGAGATCAGACTTAAACAGAAAAACCCAGCACAGAAAAAAACAACAAAAAAACCCACCCTACCATCTGTACATTAATGAAAGAACAAAAAGGAGGGGCACATCCTTTTAATTATTATGATTAATCATGTTTTTTACAGAAGGAGTAAGGGACCAACTAAGAACAGCTCTCTGTCATGGTAGTAGCTCCTGCAGAGCTTGGAATCATAGACAAGCCCAGGTAAAGCTCTGGGGAAGGTGACATGAAGCGCAACAGAGAGCTTTATGGTGGAGGTAGAGCTTAACATGATTTCCATGATGGCTTTTTGCCTACTTTCCTAAATAAATAGGCTTGTAGTATCATTCTCTTTGTGTACCTGTGAGCGTGTTGGTGACCATGTCTCTGTGTTTGCCCCTGTGACAACATGGGAAGGGCTTAGGACTGATGAGGGAAAATTTTTTGAGCGATGACCTTCACTGAAATTGATGAGCAGACTTTGATTTGGTAGTCACTCGTTCACAACATCAGAGTAATCTGAATAAATAGCAATACTCTGCCCATTACTTACACACTAGCAAGAGAACAGAGAGAGAAGAAACATTAGAGTTGTTGAGCCTTTCCAGCTGCCTTTGATTTCCCACTGGGTATGTGCCCCTGCAGTTGCAATCGTGGAGTATCACTGTGAGTCCTACCTACTCGACAGTAGGAAGCACAGCCTTGCCTTTGAAGTTAAACTGAAGATAAGATTCCTTCTTTTTCATGCATAATTAGTATCAGATGACCAAATGCACAGCGGGGGTTCTTGCTATACTTCATGTTATGTTTCAGCAGCTAAATATAGCTGTATTACCTCAGAAATATTTAAAAAGCCCAGACCAAACAAATGCTGGCAGTCATGCCAGCAGTTCGTCGGGGGCTCCTGTTACTTTCCAGCTCAGTTACAGCCATCATTAGTGTGTGTGGTTGCTGCTGGAGCATCCAGCGCTCAGGACTCAGCACAGCCACACCTGAGCTCTTGGGAAGGAGGGGAAGCCATAATGCATGCTAGAAGGGTAAATTCTTCATAGGCTCTTTGTGCCATCTCTGCCGTGTATTTCATGATTCATGGTCAGGAAATTGCCCAAGGCAGAATCAAGTCTATGTAATGTGATTGCTCACGCATAGGATGAGAAGACAAGTGCATGGGAGTCTACCTTTGTTTAGGTCATCCTTTGTCATCACAAATAGTTGTACCTTCCAGAGCTGCATGTGAATACATGAACGCTTGTGGTGTTGAATGTACAGCAAGCAAGGCTGTTCCTGAGTCGGTACGTAAATGAGACCTGCTGCAACTTGCTCTTCATTTCAGTGGTAGCTCCTTGTCAGGAAAGAATGCTGATCTGGGTGTAGTGTGGCTGTCAGTTCTAAAATCCTGTATCTCTCCCTTGTAGCTCTTTGTTTTAAAGCAATAGCTTATCCATGTGTGTGTTGACTGGTACTTGCTGCAGTTTCAGACCACAATTAAATGGGAGCGAAGCAGGACATTCATACAAAATGCCAGCATTTGATACAATCATATCTCTTCTGTCACTCAGAGGAGGCCAGAGTCAACAGTGTGCCAGGTCGCAGGCAGACCAGCTTTTCAAGCAGAATATGAGCTTTCCTCAAGCCATCTGAATGGTTCCTGAATAACATACCTGCCCATGAAAGTGTCCAAGCATTTCTGCTCCACATTTCTTATTTAGCGCAATGTGTTGCTGACTAGCTCATCTAGGAGTTCCCAGACTCTGGGGAAACTTGCTGATGGTCAGTGGTGAGATCGCTGGGGTAGGTTCCTCCTCGTTTGCCCTGAGAATCCTCTGCATAAAGGATTCAGATTTGTACAAAAGCTGTGGGAGACCAAAATGAAAAAGTAGGCAAGCTTCTTTCTTCAGAGGTCTAAGGCAGGGAAGAGAAATGGGTGAGCTGATTGAACAGTCCTTGCAGGCCTTCAAAGTAAATAACAAAAGGAGGAGAAAACCATCCGTTGGGCAGAGCTGCTGTGGTCCAGGAAGGACCAGACTCTGATGGAAGAAGAGCTTCCACATGTAAAACCTAATAATACATTCAAGCCGAAGTGGCCACAGATCATCATGTGCAGCTGAATTGATGACCGTATTTAGGCAGGAAAGAGGATGCTGTTCCATGAGAAGGCAAAAAACAGATGAGTGGGTCACAAGTAAGCACTAAAGAGGAGCTGGCAAGAAGGGTTAAATACAAATGAAATGGGGAGCAAAAGCATCTTGCTGAGAAGGGGGAAAAGAGAATATCAGAAGAATGTTTTGTTTTACACTGACTGTCTTCCGGTGGTGGTTCTCAGGTCATTTTGCTGGGTTTTCACCTATTCCAAACTAGGTCTCATTACAATAACAGAAGCCAGCTCCAGTCCAGATCTCTCTCTTGTCTTTAGTAGAGCTGACCTCTTTTCTTTGCTCCTCTTGAACACTACTTGAAATTTAGGTCTACAGAGCTGTACAAGAGTAGAATCTAATTTAGACCTACCATTGGGTAGAGAAAAGAGGATGACTGTTTTAATTTTAATTAAATAAAAAAAAAATTTTTGGTGACATGAAAAATGGCATGGAGAAACTTAAGAAATCTCGGAAGAGACTTCAGTGGAAATAATTCTGATGGATGAAATGGGAACTTTGTCGCTTGTAGAGAAAACATTCTGAAATAGTACGTGTAAAACAACAGGACAAATGAATGTTGCATATATGTGCTGAAACTGCTTAAATGAATTCTGCAGAAAAGTGCTGGTAGCACAAGTCTAGAGTCCTATTCCTGAATATTTCAGTCCTCTCCCTGGAAATATCAGTTCCTTTATATAGTGTGAATGAGATATAAAGAAAGACTTTCAAAGCCACTTTACATCTCTGGTAAATGTCGGCCAGTTCCCAACCCTGAATTATAGGTATACACAGTACAGGAGAATGTGGTTATCAGTTTCCCTCATGCACCACAAGAGAACTTTTGATCTTTGTGATCAGATTATCTAGTTAGTGGCTTTTGGGAAGGCAGTAGGAGCAGATGATAGCCCACGTGGCTTTTGAGAAGGCAATAGGAGCAGATGATAGCCTGCGAAGACCAATGCATTGACCTTTTTCCACTTACCATGCCTGTTCCGAGCCTGAACAGAATTTAAACCCACAAGGGGAAAGGCAAAGCTACTGTCAGGCAAAGCAGAAGCTCTCCAGAAATCTTATTAGTGATCTGCCAAGGCCGGTTGTTTGTTTGCCCTTAGGTTGCATTTTAACCTGGTTTCATAAACAAACACAGCTTATATAATGTGCGCTGCTGTGTCCCTGCCTGTCAGCCTTGCCGCACCCTCTGTGTCTTTTTAACCCGTTAGCCAATTTTAACCAAATTTAACAGACCCTGAGTTCTGTGAGTAGAAGAGAGAGGCTCACTGGAGAAGATGCAGTATTCTGAACTCAGTCTTTGTGAGACATCAGAGAACCTTCATGGAAAGCCACCAATTAAGGGAATACCATAGAAAAAAGGCTTCAGTGGCAGCTGCTGCTTGCAGAAATATCTGCTCTTCTCTCTTCCCTTTTTAAATAAAAATGACTTAGCAAAAGCATTCAATCATATGTCCTCAAGTGTTACCATGAAACCCTGTGAGTACAACATCTGGAAAGAGAGAGTCTTCTGTCAGATTCATGCAACATGAAATGCAGTTGTCTGTTTTGTTACAACACCATGCTTTCCCAAATGAAAAAAATCTGGGCTGGCCCTTCGTATGGAATAAACTGGAGCAACTCCACGGAATTCAGTTTGCTGATTCATAGCAGCATAGGTTCTGATCCTTTCTTTTTCTGTACATATGTGGCACATTCTAAATAATACAACACATTTGGAAATGTGATATTCAAGATTTTAGGGAAGTCTGGTGGCACTGAGACAGCGTGACTGTTTTTAAATGTGGGTTTGGATTGCAGTGTTATTAAAGCTAGTTAGCTTACGTAATAAGTAATTTGTGATTTAGCTCCCAACATCAGTACATGTTGAATGGATGACAAACATCGTTATCCATCTTCTTACCATATTTTCTGTATTTTGTTCCATATTGTATTTTAGTGCTCAATTGCTGGGATTTAGTGTGGAGGAGACTAAACAGACCACTTGCTGCTGTCATGTTTTAGCATGAAACATCAAATCCAAAGCCTGGGTCCGTTGAGCACTACCAAATAACGAGAGGCTTTGATTGTTCACAAGTCTTTCCAATGAAATGTCGAACTTCTCATGCTATGAAAATGATCTTCACCGACATAGAGCTTGAAAACACGTAATTATCCAAGAACATGAAACAGAATTAACATGCACTGGAGCATGTCATGAACATTTCCTTCAGCAAATAAAAAAGGTAATTGCTGTCTGAGTACAAAGCAAGGAGAAAGGTTGGCTCTGTTCCTTAGACAATTTAGATTGGCCACTGTTTACTCACTTAACCCATGAAAACATACAGATTATCAGAAGGGTGCCATTAAAGGGCTGGTGGAGTGCGACCAGCCTCCTGATTGCAGGCACTTCTCATTTCACACTTCCCAAGTCTGATCAGACAGAAGGTTCTTGGCTATTATTAGAAGTCCAAAACCTGATGAGTCAGAGCTCCTAGTTAAACAGGACGTTTGTAAACCACGTTAAGTCCCAGCAATAATTAATACATTTTTTGAGCCACATCTTGACTTCAGGCGCAGTTAAGGGGCTTCACTCTTAGCCTAGAAGAAAGAAAGGACGTAATTTGGTATGTGGACGCAATTTTCCCATATTGAAATCAGACAAGCAAGGAAATAACACTCCTAATGGCTAATGGGAGTGGTTCTGGTTTGTGATTCTGATTTTACAAATCAATTTTCTAATATTAGAAGCTAACAGAGTGTAGAGACACAGGATGGAAGCCTGAAAGAGACCTGAAATCCCACATACAGGTCATTGACATCGCAGGCAGCTTTACTCACAAATTTATTCAGCCAGGTCTTGCAAATGCCTGAGAATTTTTGTCCCCATCTTCCTCTTGGGAGGCTGCTCCTGCAGCTCATAACTCTGACAGCTAGAAAGCTTGTTTTCCCTCTCTTTATTTCTATGCTAGTTTTAGTCTCAAAGAGATCTCCACATTTAAGGGGAAGGCTAAATAAATTTATAGACATTAATCATATTCACCCAGTCATCTTTGTGCTAGAAAATGCAAGTCATGGTCTTTCAGACAAGACTCTTCATTTTTTCTGGTCCTTTTATTAACCCCCTGCAAAAGTTATCCTACTTAAAGCTTCTCCTTTCCAAGTAGGGAGAAATAGCATTGTAAGCAATGTGGAACAGACTCGTTTGTGAGAGCACAGGAGGCAACGCTTGCCAGGTCTGGCATCGTGCCTTTGTATCTCAGTATGGCAGAGACACGGTGTGCTCATCTCCCAGCCACTTACTCTTGCAGAGAACCATGCCTTCTGGTCTAGTGCATTATTGCGATTATTACCAAAAAAAAGTGCAGCTCCCGCTAGTGATAGCACCGCCATCCATCTGGTATGTGCACACACACCATGCACACATGTCTAGAGATGTTGTGGCCCACGTTTTTCTTGCAAGGGGCCACATCACAAGAATGGGTGACACTGTCATTCCAAGCACCTCGTTGGCACTCTCAGTACGCCTCTGCCTCTGAAGCTGTTGTATCAAACAGCCACTGTCCAAAAATGAACTATTTTGAAGGGTCAAAGATGTTTTGTAAGCAAGCCCTGCACACTCTTCACCAATAATTACAATGTTTACCTTACAGTTTTATTACAATTGTTTACTTTATTTTTTTTTTTTTTTTACTTTAACAAGATGTAGAAAGTCTTAATATAACACCAACAGGTTTTTTAGCCATATGGTCTATTTTCAGACCACACGTTGTACTGCAATTTAAAAAGCAGATTTTATTTTTGGAAAAGACTACATTAAGCTAACTGTCTAAAGGTGAAATTCGTGCCTGTGGCAGGGACTAACCCAAGGTATATATCTAAGTTAGGCACATTACATATCAGGTCAGAAAAATCTTCTTTGGTGCATCCCATAATACTGAAAAGATACAGCCCACCAGTAAAGATCTGACATCAAGGAGAGGTGTCTGCTCGCTTCCTTGACACACCGGACTTACTGAATTGAAATAAAATTGTGTTAATTCTCTTTAAACAGCTGTTGGGCTCAGTTAAAACAGATTATTGGCTATAATGTCTTCTTTTATTTGTGCTCGCTTTACATCATTCACAGTTAATACTTTTTGGGTGACAGTTTACCCAAACTGTTGTTACGAAGCTTTTGCTAATTGCAATAAGATTCTGTGAGTACACATTCCTGTTGCTTCTTCACAGTGTAATCGGTAAACATGAGAACATATGTAACTTGTGTAATTTAATTCAATGAATATTAAGCTGATCATGGTGCTAGGATTCTTCTAGAAATATACTCAACTTTAATAAGCAGTTGAAAAACAGAAACCATGAACATCAAAAATAGAAGCATTAATCCTGTAGTATAACAAGGTGAATCTCTAAAAGCCATCTTAGATTC
>NW_009258754.1:5237902-5252926 GCF_000687185.1 Egretta garzetta
CCTGCTGAAATAATTTTATTACATTTGTAATCAACTGAGAGAGAAATAATTGATTTTAGCTTCTCTACTGTGCAGTATGGATCTGCAGTGGAAGTCGGAGGGAAACAGCCAGAGTAGAGGAAGGACACAGAGGGGAAATGAAAAGTATTTGAAGATCAATGAAAGTGTGGATCCTTAAGTATCTAGTGTGTCATCTGGCAATAAAAATACAAGGAAGAGGGTAATGAGTCAATCTACATAAAGCAGGAGAACAAAAAGTAATCATGGGTAAAGACAGATTTATGCAAATACAAAGCCTCAAGGACAGAGGATTGGAAATTGTATGTGGAGAAGTTAGGGCGATAAAATTAGGAGGAAAAGTTACATGTAGAAAATAAAGGAATTGTTGTAGGAGACTTCCACAGAAACGATAAGAAGCTAAATCCATTGTAGGAATACAGATGCTGTTTCAGAAAGGAGTTGTTTAGTGATTTAATGGGAAAAAAAAACCCCAAACAAACCAAATAAAAACACCAAGTACATGAGCTATTTGGTTGAAAAAGATGGATAAAGTCAGAAAGCAAGTCCAAAAAGACATGCAGCTCATGCTGAAGATGCTCAGAAACACAGTAGGAGAGTTGGTAAAATAATTAAAACCTTTTGAACAAAAGAATTCTAGAATGAAGCAGAATATGAAAAACAACATGTGAACCACATTAGAAGTAGGTGTGCCATTCCCCCCACAATGTAAACTGATGCTGAGGAATCCTTAGGTCACTGTGTTCCTACCGCTGGGTGTTGTGAGCCTGTTCTGCCAGGCCTCCGCTGTTCCTCTTGAGGAGGTGAGGATGAGCCACAGGGCGATGGGCACTGCTGCCGTAGTTGAGCACTTTTGCCTCCACGCTTGTGGGGCTGGGAGCAGTGGGGCTGGGGCAGGGGTCCAGAAGCAGGGGGTGGAAGCTGCTTCAACATTTGGGTGAGAGTTAAAGTGCTCAGAACTGCACTCATCATTCAAGTGTAGATTCTGCATCATCTTTGCAAGATAACCTCAGCCAGAAACTTGTGGTATTTGTCTGAAAGCCGGCTCACTGGGGAGCTGCAACATAATGAACAAATACAGCAGGAGAGATGCGTGCATAGTTACAGGTTAGAATAACCCTGGCATGGTTATTCTAGGCATGGGCCATTTCAACTATGGAAGTGCCTCCAGGCAACCTGAGAAACTTGGTGGTAAAATAAACCAAAAAAAAAAAAAAAAATTACCAGAAAGGGAAAAAGAACTTCCAAGATGCTGTGTATAGCTCAAGTGGTGATACACTGGGGCAGAGGAGGCGAGGAGGCTGTCGGTCTCCCCTCTGTGGGCACACGCAGCCCAAGATTTGCACTCTGTGTGTTTCCATGTGCTTGAAGAGAGCCTTCCCCCTTCAGTTCATATGTATATGTATACCAGAAACACTGGCATAGAAAAGAAATGCAAATGTCAGCAAAAGTAAATGCGAGGTATTTAGGCTAAAGAGAAAAAAATAAAACAAAGGAATCCACCAATATTGGCCCAATTCCCTAGTTGGAAAAGGTCTAGTCAGGAGAGACGTGAATAAAATTCTAAAGCCATTGTCGGTCCTTAAGCATGTTGCATAAATTATGTATAGCTGTTCAGTTAAATTATTCTAATATTGTACAGGTGACTTGTAAAGCAAGATATGTTATGCAAAGGTTATTGTAAGTATCTGAATAAATACAGCAGAAGGAAACCTTCTGGGGGTGTCAGATGCTGCAGAAGGATAGATGGCTGTTTTCTTTTGCTAAAAAAAGGATTTAAGAGTTGAGCGGTGCTACCTCCTTGAGTTGTACTACTTTCTGAAGAAACTAGAAGAGGATAATGCATCAGGCCTTTTGGATTTCTGTGAAACAGAGACAAAGGAAGAACAAACCAAAGAAAATATCTGACAATTGAAGGCAAATAAGTTCATTTTGCTTATTTGTGCTGTAACATATGAATGCTAGATAAATGTGAAACGAAGAAGCAAAAGCAACTGCCAAATGTTTTTAAAAAGGAGCTAAGAGCATATGTGGAGGAAAATTAACCATAAATGTTATCTCAAAGGAGAGGACCCACTTGGAATAAGCATATATATGGCAGTTATGTCTAAAATTTGTTATGTTGCTATTGTGTTGTGAAATGACAGAACATCTGCTCAGTCACAAGGCACCAGTAAAATGCAGCTTTATGCCTAAAGCAGTATGTCAGTCCCTAACAAAAAATGTATATAATAGGCTAAAAACAAAGATACATTGTCTTTTTCAGTTGTAGTCATTTCTGACCTAATAATGGTTTAGAAAGGATTTTTTATTTCTATTTTTGAAAAAAAATGAATTGAAGGATTGAGTCATTTATGAGTCTTTTCAAGATTAGGCTTTGTACATTATTTGTGCACAAGCTGGCAAAATGCTTTGTCTCTGCAAATCATATTTATGTCACTAAAGCACTTTTAAAAAAAGGCAACTGCTTGTAAGTACCTTGAGAAAAGATCATGCTTAGCTTACAGTTTCCAAGTGCAGAATATAATCAGCCATTTTTTGATCACTGTGAAAACACCAGCAAGTAAGACACGTGTGCTCACGTGATGAGTGGACAGAAGTCAGATTTCACCTCAAAGCTGTCTTTTCAGAGAGGAAAAGCATTCACGCTGCAATCCGTCATATAGAAAACTAATTAACAAGTCCCTCAGGAAACAATTATTGTATGGGATTTGTCTCTGAATATTCCAAGTGCACAACTTTTAAGTGGCTTTATTGAAAAAGTGTATTCTCTTAGATTTTCATTGTGTTCACTGGCCTGAAAAGCCTGAAACTGTGGTGCAAAAGATAATTTTAAAATCTATTTTCTGATGAAATGAGTTTATTATCCTACAGCTTGGAGTCATCCCCTCAGATATACATGCATATAGGACCCCTCAGAAAATAGACTAATCAATGAAACAGATTGAAATTGGTACTTCTATTGAATAGTTTTCACAGACCTAAGCAGTTATTATTTAATTAATGTGTGGAAGTATTCAACTGGAACGTGCCTTTATGAAAAAAACATGAGAATAAATTTCTATTCTAACACACCTGTGGTCAGAATGAAAATTAGGGTTAGACTCATCATAGAAAGCTCAGGGGTTGTGTGTCACATACTCTTTGAAGCCTCTGAAGTCTGAAGGACTCTTTTATGTGACTGGGAATGCATGTGCTACATCATCAAGTATTCATAGGGGAGAAAGATGGGAACCATTCTCATGTGACTTCTTTCTTCTCCATAAAATCATATGTCAGCCAGATTTTTTTTTAATGTCACTTAAGGTTGGCATCTTTGCTGGAATAAATAAAATGCATGAGGACAGTCATCTGTATCTGACTCAGAGCTGAAGAGTAATATGTAATTTTTACCTTTCAGGTGAATCAGATACAGATACTAAAGCTTTCCCACAGAAAGACTGTATAGTTTCTCAAAAACCCTTTAGAGGTTTACGAACTTGACCCAAAGCCTATTGCAGTTGGGAAAATTCATGATCCAGTTGGTTTTCAATTGGGCTGTACAAGTCTTACTGATCTATTTATATGACCTTTTCATGGGTAAAAAAAAAATTTACTTTCAGATGTGGCAAAAACTTGAAGACTTAATTTTTAAGCTGTTAAGATTCCAGTGTTTTCTGGAATCTTAGGCAGCAAATATCTTCTACTTTGTGAAGGTAGAGGGACAAGTTCCAGTGCCCAGCCTGAAATCCATTACAGTTGTTTAACCAAAGCATCAATTCTCAGCACCAAGACGCTGCACTCCCAGGTTGGAACTATTGTGCAGAGTTGCCAGAGGTGGCTGGATGGCATTATGCATCAGTAGGAGGAGTATAAGTCAGCAAAATAAGACTTGTTTAAGAGTAGCTTTTAAGCAATAATAGAAATGCCATGACTGATTCCAGTCTCTGATCTCCAGTGTTAAATATGGGCAAGGGACTGTGATTCTCTCTACAGCCATCTGTGGGGAAGCAGAAAGTTTTAGTGATTGGTGGCAGCAGCTGGGGGAATTGTTCAGGTTTTTTAATGATCATGGCTGTCTCTGAAGATGCCTTGAACCTTCATATGACCTCCAGCTCCTCTGTTCATATGACCTCTCAGTCTCCTAGCCACAAAGCATTACAGGCATTCCCTATGCACCCATCTTCTTGACCTAGCAGAGCTTGAGAAAAAGTGAGGTTAGTGTCTTTCGTTATGATCTTCTTAAGCTCCACCATCCTAATCCATCCTGTTTCAGCCTCTGCTATTTCAGTGCAGTCTCAGGCATTTGAGAAAAGTTTATATGATTCTATGAGAAAAGGAGATGGAAAAATGCTGGCATAGGCTTTGCTATTGCACTAAAACAGTGATCTCCCTAAAGTCATGTGGCAGTGGCCAAAGGACAAGTCTTCCTTCAATATTTGGAAAAGAGAAGAGTACTATATCACAAGTCACTATGCAATGGTGACATTGCCTTCTCAACAGGGCTGCACAGTGTGAATGGGGCTCCTCACTAAAGTGGCTACACTATTTCATCTCCTGGAATGGATTTATTTCTACATAAACCATTATCTGCACAAAGTTGGGCTCTGGTCCATCATTCTAGGTGAATGGTTGCCACAGATGGAAACATCATTGGAAGAGGTTGGGAAAGGGTATACAAGGTGAAAAGGGTTGGTAGGTTGCACCTGAGTTGACTTTAAGTGGTAGTGTTGACCTTGTATATAAGGGTTCTGTGTCTCCTGGCAAGCCAAGAAAGAGCTGGGTACGCCTTCCTTAAGATGGTCAGGAGATGTAGATCTGGGCTACAGCTAATCTCTCTTGTAGTGAAGGCACTAAGAATCCAGAAGTCTGTAAAGTGCTGCAGTGCACCATGTTGAAAAGCTGAGCTTGTTTCTTGGTCTTTGTCCAAGAAGGTGGTGCACATTTGGTTCAAGTATTTATTTGTTTTGAGCAGAGGTCAGGATTGAGCCATGGGCGCTGAATGAAATCAAATATTTGAAAAGGAGTACCTTAACAGGCAGTAAACATTTCTGCTTTGACTGGCAAATGATCATTAAAAGCCTTTATTAAATTTTGCATCCGTTCTGTTCACCACTTAGCCATTTCTTTTCATTCTGAAGGATTATAACTAAGAATGAATGAGTCTTCTCTAATACAGTCACAATAATTCTATGAAAGAACTGAGTTATCTTTCTCCCTCATAGGCAATTTTTTCCAATTGTTTAACAAAATGTTGTTTTGTATTGCCATGACATCAGTCTTTACGCCTGTGAATAATGAGGCTCAACATTAAGCAACTTGTTTATAAAAAAACGGTCATGCAGTAAAAATTAGAGTGTTTAATGCACTTCCCCACTAGAGTCCATACCCTCTCCTCCCACTGACTGATCTTTCCACTGCAGTGTGAAGTTATTTGTGTCTTCAGAATGAGCAAACAGATCTTTTCAGTGAAAGGGTGAAAAATTTCTTGAGTTCTGCCGTATAGAAGTTGGCATCTGTCGTTCTTTGGAACAGGATCTCTGGTGCACCGATCCAAGCATTTGTCAGCCCCGGAGTGGAGGATGGCAGCTCACAGTATCTGAAGAAGGAGACTATCGCACAAAGCTTCCCACTGCTGAGAAACTGCTGCACCCATCATCATCCTTTCAACCCATTTAATACAGTTGTATTAGCCCTGTGCTCCTGTTCCTCCCCCAGCTCCCAGCCCACCTCCTTTTTAGTGTGAAATGTGTTTGGCTCCTCAAAGCAGTTACATTTCAAAATACATTTTGCTCTGTAACAAGAATAATCACAGTCCTCTGGGATAAAGCAGATCACAAAGCCTGAAATTGTTCTGCGATACCTGGGGGAAAGGTATCACAGAATCACAGAATCACAGAATCGTAAGGGTTGGAAGGGACCTCAGGAGATCATCTAGTCCAACCCCCCTGCTAAAGCAGGCTCACCTAGGTACTTGTGATGAAGGGTATTGGATAGATCCAGAATCTGAGCAACTTTGAGAAGCATTACAAAGTCTTTCCATTTGGTTAAATATTTCCACATAACTAGAACAACAGGCCCTAATTGTACCTCATCATACCACACAAGCAGAGCTAACATAAACAAGGTAACTCTGAAAACGATGTTCATATGCATTGTAGGTTGAGTTTCGGCTACGTGAAGGAACTAATCAGAAATACTGGAATGGCTCTTTCCATCACTTAAAACCAAAAACAATGCTCCCCAGTGTAATTTTCCAACAAGATTCAGAAAATAAATTGGTAGTTGCTCACAAAACAGGGGTGATAAGTATGGGGCAATGGAAACTCGATAGTAACCAGGGCAACTCAGCCACATTGTGAAAAAACCCACTCTGAGTCAGGGTATTTTCCTGTCACTGGGCTGTGGGGGCAGCTGAGCTGTTAGGGCTTTTCTCTGCAGAAGCTGTCCCACCTTCTCCAATACCCCGAAGCATCCTTTGCACTAGCAACAACAAATACAAGCTGTTGAGGAGGGCGGCCTCCAAGGAACATGGAACACCTTGGTTCTGAAAAGTTGTACAAAAATGGCACAGCTCCAACAGGAGAGGAGCTGTGTGGCTCCGCAAGTAGGTGCTCCTCTCAGGTGTGGAGGTCAGGTTCAAATTTCTCCTGAATCATCCTTCCTTGAGAAATGCCGTATAACAATGTATTAGTCTAAGCCAGTTACTTCATTTCTTCCCAAATAGTGCTGCTCTTGTTCTGGGTTTAGGCTGGTTTAGATTCACTGAAAATGAAATGAAATTATAGGCTGGGTGTAGATCCACTGAAAATGAAGTGGTATTTTTCATTTTTTTGAACTACGGGTGAATGAAAAATCATTTATTCCCACAGCACTAATAGTAGGCAACTGTTCATGGTGACAGAAGGAGAAAGGGTTATCTAAAGGTCAAAAAGATGGGTTTGGGGAGTAAGTATGTTGTTATAGCAAGTGTGACCTGGTATGATACATTTAGATTTGTTTCAGAAAAGGCTTCCTTATTCTATACTCAGTCCAAGAAATGCATTTCAAGTGAAATTTAATTAACAACTTGCAATTGGTACAGGCATCTTAAATGACACCATCTTAAAAATCATTTCCAGGCGCCAAGGTTTCCAAACAACCAAACCCATAATGAAAAGTAGCAAATACCCTCAACTCTTCAAAGGTTGTCAAGTATATTGTGGTCTTCAATTGTAAATAACCCCAAATAAGTACTCAGACAGCTGGCACGTTGTACCATCATTAGCCAGTGATCTCCAAACTGTGATTTGCAGGAGGAAAAGCTGCAGGACTAGAGCTCCCTGTGATAATACTGGTACATGTCATGTTTTCAATTAAAAGTTTGATGATAAGTGTCCCTGGTCATCTGTGGTGGAGAAAATTTGATGGTATAGTCTGTTATTCCAGAATGTTTGGATGTCACTTCCAGAAAAAAACTCAGACTTGAGGAGCAATTCTTGAAAGTGAATGAGAAAGTGCTTGTTGCTTTATAAACCCAGCTTGGTCACCAAAGGTAGGAACTGTGTAAGTATTCTGACCATTGTTGGGTTTTCACTTCTATTTTAGCTGGATGCTGAGAAGGCAAAATTAAAACTGGAAAGATGGGCTTCCCAAGATGCTGGCAGTGGGGGTGGAAGAAGTGAAGAGATGGAGTCAAGTGGGGATTGTGACGATGAGGATGGCTGTCAAGGATCCGGTGACAGGATTCACACAGCAGGTAAATACAATTCCTACAGGCACATACAGAGCTTAGAAATTCATAAATGTCACAATTAGGTGGACGGAGCTAAGACTTGCACTGTCTGAATTACTGTCAAAATCCTACTAAATTCAAAGGATTCAAATCTTAATCTGTGAAGAGCTGCAGTAAAATAGAATGATACAGACAGTAACCCAATACAATTTAATACTTGGTGTACAGATAAAAGACTTTAAACTTAGAGTGAATAATATCTGCAGAGAAATCTAGATCACAGAAATACTGGAAGAGCCTTCCTAGATAATGTGGGCTCTTCAAATAAATAGAAAATTAATTCCTTATAGACTGTGCTAAGTGTTAACATAAATATTTATTTGTTGCATAATGATACTGAAGGATGATCCAAACAGAGTTGGCTTCTGAAAATATGTATTCTTGAAAAAACACATGAAGTATTGGGTTTTTTCTAATGGTGAGCTGCTGGTTACATAAAATTTCGTGGTAGTCTCAGATACACATTCTGCAACATTTATTCATTAAATTACTTGGATAATATATCATCAAATGTAGAATCAGCATCAGAAACTAACTTAACTTCCACCTAAATACTGGCAATTTAATACGTAATTAAGTCCTTACTGTAGTAAGTCCATAAGAAGATGTTTCCTTCTAAACACTTGATATTATTGGTTTATCTTCTCTGGAAGTTCTGATTCATTTCAGCTTATCAAAATATACCTGCTTTAATTACCATAGTGTGTATAAATATAATTTGGTTTGGATGTGGAAGTGTATGAAATACAGCTATAATAGAGTTGAAAAATAATGCTCATTAAGATGGCTGGAACTCAGGTAAGTTTTAAACTGCCGCTTCATTCAGCTGAAATAAACAAGTGCCTCTTCCTTGGCCCTTGAGCACCAAGTGGAGAGTGGGAAAAGGTAGCCCATATTCAGGTAAAACTGCAAACAGGCTGTGATTAGTCTGTAGTCAAGACTTCAGTTGTTCTTAGTATGAATATTTGTTCAGGAAGACCAAGCTTAAACATGTATTTTGAAATGTGTGCAAGATGTTAGATTCAGTTAGCAGTATCAGTCTATAAATACCTGTCATTTAATTTGTGTTGATGAGCTGTGTGATCAAGATACATGAGGTATTACAGCATAGGAACAGTATTTTTTAAAATTATTAAATAATTGCAACTGACAGATCAAGTAAAGATTTTTGTCTACTTACCGATGGTTTTGAACAGAAAAACTTTGATACAGGGCTATTTTAAAAGTATTTGCTTAACTTTTTTTAATGTTTATTGTATTATATACATAAGCAATGAAAAGGCTGCTAGATCTTTGAGGCCCTGGGGATTTGTGAGGGTAAATCCTTTAATATGCTTTCCTCTCTGTGTGGAATAATACAAACAAAAGCCAGGTGTTAACTGCTCTTCAATGAACAATTAAACTATTAATACACTGGTTTGAGAGGATGTATATGCATGCTTACAAGGACAATGGCAGACTTCAGGTGTTCAAAAATAAAAACTTGAGTACTTTCAAGACTTGACTTAGAGCTGGCTTTAATAATGGAAAACTACTTAATGTCTCTTTTTTCCCTTTTTTTGCAATCTATTTAATTAAAATATTTTATGCTGATATCATGCTGGATTTAAAATAATTATATTTATATAACTAGCTGTTTCAGAATTCAGTAGGGTTTATATCCAATTAAAAAGGTAATTACAATTAATTTTAGAAAATGGTCTTGATTCATAACAGTAAGAATAAGTATTGCATTGTGTGACAATAGTAATGCTGTTTCATAATTAGCTTTAAAATATTGTACTGTAGACAAGCCACTAGCTGTAAATCTGTTTTGCATATCTGGATACAATTAAGAGATAAAGTGGAGTAATCTCATTATAGAGCTTCTTTGCTTTAACAGAATGTTGAAGAAATAAACAAACATCAGATTAGTTGAATTTCCCCTTGCTGCATGTCTTGTAAGATGGTGTTTCTAATTGTGCAGCCTGTGAATTTGCTGTATTTCCTAAACTTAAAACCTGTCGAGTACATCTGACCATTATTTTGTAGAAGTGGAACATGACAACATTGACTACTCCTTGCTTGCTTGCAGTACACAGTGAATTGAGACATGAATTAAAGCTAATGCTAAATCCCAAATAAAACCCTGATTTGAAGCTAGTAAAGTCAGTGGGAATATTCTTACTGACTACAGCAGGTTTGGATGAGACATGAACGATAGCTATAAAATGCTACCGATCTCATCAGTGCATGTTGTAGCGTGCAGTCATACAGTAAAACAAAAGGAATAAAAAAAGGAATAAACGCCTTTCAAAACATAGACTTTTTGGCAGAGCAGTGATGCTTTTAACAACAGGTCCATGGAAAAGGGAAAAGAGAGGAAAGGTTTTCAATGTCAACCTCTAAAATACTGAATTTAGAATATAGCAAAAATGTGCTACATCTGTCATTTATTTGAAACCTATATGAAAATTATATTCACAATTTATGTGTTGAGAGACCTGCTTTGAGCATTGCAGAAGACTCAGATTACTTTTAAGCAGTTTCTGAGAACCTACTGAACACTCATTCCTTTCCACCTCCCGGAAAAAACAATTACCTTTTAATTAACAATAAATTGCCAGGAGTTTCATCAATATCTAAGTTACCATCTTCAAAATATTTCTGTTCATAACTATTAAAAGATCCCCCTGGACAGGGTACATTGCCATCTCCCCAGTTTGGTTTTCCAAATTGCTAACAGAAGGCTTGGCTCCTAGCTTTGAGATTTCAGGGTGTACTGGGTAGGTAAACACAGAAGTGGTTCTGTGCTTGTATATGCCAGCCAAGCCCATCCTTTTCCCCAATTATTTTTTTTGGTTGGGGATTGCTGTCTGCGTATTTCAGCTTATCTTGCAGTGGGTAGTAAAATCCTGTCCTTTTCTTTGTCACCTTCTAGCCTTTGAGAGTCATTTCTGCATATCAGTTAGTCATTTTCGTTTATGTCTTCAATTAAGATACATGGTTATCTGTTATTTAGTGCTGGGTTTTTGTTTACTTTGTTACAAATAAGTCTTTGCTCTCCAAATTCATTGTTATCTAAAAAGATCACCACTTACCCCTTTAATCATAATGGGCTTAATTATCTATTCTGTATCATGGGTGTTTATCCAAATGATTTCATACGAACAAGATAAACAAATTCTCAGGAAACCAGCATTCTCTTAGGAAATTGTCTATGGTAGAAGATACTTTAAAATGTCATATTCTCACAGGCCTTACCAATTACCACATCTCTTCTTGGGGAAAGCTGTGGAAACAGCACTGTTTCTCAAGCAGGCCCATGTGTTATTTGTTGGCAAGTACCAACTTTTTAATGACAACATCTGTTAATCATCTTTGAACAAAGCTTTGTTAGGAGAGATTTAAGAAGAGGAAAGTCAAGATGTATAAATCTCGAGCATGGATGGGGGAGTTGCTCTGTGATTAGCACTGCTTCAGTCCTGCAGGTTTCTAGGCAAAAGTGCAAGGCAGCATCTTGGTCTGAACCTTGTTCAGTGCTGTGTGATCACGTAAGCTGGTCTTACATGAACTTCGATCACAAAATGAGTCCACTGCTGTAAGTGCTTATTCTTAAACCCTTACTGGACCATGAAGGGTGGTGGTGGTGAGAAGAGCAGGGATTGCTCAGTGCCTTGCAGGATCGAGCCACGGGAATATTTACTACGAGAGGGATTAGCATCCTGCCGTTCACGAAAAGACAGAACAGCAACAGATTCGCATTGCGTCCTGCCTCTCCTCTGTTGAGAAAAGGAAAAATGTTTCAGTCTGGTGAAAAGTGGGAAGGAAGTTAGTGCAGGGGATTTCCTATTCCCAGCTGTGCTGCACAGCTGTATGTTGTGATGAGGCACCACCCAAGCAGTGACAACCAATATTAGATCTCTATTCAGGGAAATCATCAAGTGATTAGCCATTAAAGAAAGTTTAGAGCAAATGTTTAGACCACAGGCAGGGATCTGGATTTAGTGCAAGCCTAAAGTCACCTATACGGAGCTCTAGGCTTTGTGGAAGTCATGGAGCATTCTCTTGAAGAAAGCTTGTGCTGACACCACCTCTTGGCATGGGTCCACACGCATACTGTCTGCGGATGGGAAGGACACAGGCGTTCCTGGGCTTGCTCATTAGCATGTATCACTGTACTTTATATGAAGCTGTATGTTTTGCATAGCCAGTGTAAGACAAACATTAATCCAAACTTCTTTCTAGAGGAGCCTGATACAATATTGTGCAAAGTCATAGGAAATGTAGCTAGTGCTGGACTACAGTTGTCTTCTTGCTGGCAAGGCAAACAAACAGCACAGGTTAAGGAAAACATGTATTTTAGCCTACCCTTGGGCCTTCCTCCACTGAACAGAATAGATAAAGCCAAAATGTCTGCTGTACGTGAACTTTTTTTGTCTTTGCACTAGTGGGTATAATCTATACATGGGTCAAAACAACTCAGCCCTCAGATGGGGCATATATTAACCCCACTCCTTCTGACACTCCTTGAAACTTTAGATCACTGGGAGAGACGTGAATTTTACCTTTCTCCTGGCTGTCTGCCTGCTCCACACAGAGGTGGGCTTCTGCTTTGTTTCCATCCCAAAAGCAGTGAGTTTCCATGGAATAAGTGCCTGACCAGTGCTGGCCCTTGGGCACAGTGGATTTGAACAATAGTTTAAAATTGTAGCTGTCAGTGCAAGCATTCAATAAACAAACACATCCTGTGACATCCCAGCCAGACTTCGAACATGATTGTGTCAAATGTGCTTTATTACTTTGATTTTTGCCAAGTGCTTATCTAATCCCAATAACAGTTTTCTTCTGTACTTCTTCCTAATGCTTTCACGAAGCTCCCTCCCTTTAACAAGTACTTTCTGATTTCAGACACCTCTCAGTCGAATATCCTGCTTACTGTCACACTTGAGCGCCCAGGTGGGAACCTCTAACAACTTTACTTTGTTAGCACATTCAGGTGATGAGATTCCAACCCTTGGCTTTCTTCTTGGCTCTTCAGACACTCTGCAGCTTCAGCACATCTTTCTGCTCTAGACAGAGTATCAGAAGAGATTATCCTGGTTGTAGATTTCTTCTTCAGGACATTTGAGAAGGATATTTCTTTTCCCCCAAAATGCCTCTATACGCACAGACAAGTAAATTTTCTTTTTTTCTTAATGTCTTCTGTCTGATCTGTATCTGCTCTCAACAGCTATGGAAAGTTAATATATTTTTCTCACCCCTCATGAATGTTTTCATTATCAGTTTTTTCTTTTTGAATATCAAGATTCTTTTATCCTTTATTATGTTATCATTCTCCCGGCTTGTCTGTCTTTTCTAGGCATCAGTATTGCTGTATGAGCTGTCATTTTAATCATACTTCATTTCCATTCACTGTGTTACAGGATGCACTTACACTTATATTTATCCAAATATGTAATTGTACAGCTGCTGATTTTGTAATTATTAGTACAAAACATCAATATTGTGAGATCATGATATCTGCTGGCAGTCAGCCACGCTCATCAACTTCTCATTGCCTCACGTCCTCACTTTCCTCACAGATGATCCTAGCTCACAGAAATACTGCATTTTCAGTGTCTTCCATCTTCCTGCCTAGAGAAGCTGCTCCATCATGCCTCATCCCTGTCCCACTGCCTTGCATAGCCATTTTTCTACATCCTTTGTTGCACAAGACATTTTATCTCCAGCTCCGTTTTTAGAGAGCCTATAAATTCTTTTATTGCCCTTAGTGTAGATGCCTCATTCTGTCCACAAAACAGCACAGTAACAATTTAAGCCCCTATATAAGATTTCTTTTTTTTTTTAGAAAACTCAGTGGTTTCAAAGCTTTGTATTTGTTGTTCGGAGTGGTAAATAGAGATGAGCCTCTGTCAACAGGAGCATAAGCAAACCCTGACAGAGGGCCTTCAGCTTTTGTGTGGGGTGGTAGTTCCACAGCTGTAAACTTCTGGCTTTGGCTTCTGTTGTAGAGATACAGTTTTGGAAGAGCCATGGGAGCAAAGAAACTGAAATAATCTGGGAGAAAAGTACAGATTTTGACTAAAGCTAACTAAGCTTATCATAGAAACATAGAATGTTCTGGGTTGGAAGGGACCCCTAGAGGTCATCTAGTCCAACCCCCCTGCAGTGAGCAGGGACACCACTAACTAGAACAGGTTGCTCAGAGCCCCGTCCAACCTGGCCTTGAATATTTCCAGGGAAGAATTTCTTCCTTAGATCTAGTCTAAACCTACCCAATTTTAGTTTTAAACCATTCCCCCTTGTCCTGTCGCAGCTGGCCCTACTAAAAAGATTTTCCCCATCTTTCCTATAGGCTCCCTTTAAGTACTGAAAGGCCGCAATCAAGTCTCCCCACAGCCTTCTCCAGGCTGAACAGCCCCAACTCTCTCAGCCTGTCCTCATAAGAGAGGTGCTTCATCCTTCGGATCATTTTTGTAGCCCTCCTCTGGACCCGCTCCAACAGTCCCATGTCCTTCTTGTGCTGAGGGCTCCAGAGCTGGACGCAGTACTCCAGGTGAAGTCTCACCAGAGCAGGGTAGACGGTCAGAATCACCTCCCTCAACCTGGTGGCCACGCTTCTCCTGATGCAGTCCAGGGTACGGTTGGCCTTCTGGGCTGCCAGCACACATTGCCAGCTCATGTCCAGCCTTTCATCCACCAGCACCCCCAAGTCCCTCTCGGCAGGGCTGCTCTCGATCCTTCCTTCCCCCAGCCTGTATTGATACCGGGGTTACCCCAACCCAGGTGCAGAACCTTGCACGTGGCCTTGTTGAACCTCATGAGGTTCAAGCAGGCCCACCTTCTCCAGCTTGTCCAGGTCTCTTTGGATGACATCCTGTCCTTCTGGCGTATCAACTGCACCACTTATCTTGGTGTCATCTGCAAACTTGCTGAGGGTACACTCTCGCTAAGTCATTGATGAATTTATTAAACAGCACCAGTCCCAGTACAGACCCCTGAGGGACACCACTCGTCACCGGTCTCCATTCGGACATCGAGCCATTGACCACTCCCCTCGGGAGGCGCCCACCCAGCCAGTTCCTTATCCACCGAACAGTCCACCCATCAAATCCATAGCTCTCCGATTTAGAGAGAAGGATGTTGTCTGATCCTGAGATGAGTTACTTTGGACTCGTGGTGGTGTCACATTGTTCTCTCAGGGACAGGCTTTGCTAAGCATTCATCTGGGGGACATTGACACTTTCCGCAGCTTCTGCTCTGTGCAAATG
>NW_009258754.1:5252944-5258706 GCF_000687185.1 Egretta garzetta
ACATTGCGCAGGGAGGGAAGAAGGAAAAGGGTTTCCCCACCTCTACTATCCCTGATTAATCTATTTTATAATCTAGTGACACAGGGATAAGGTATGTGTCATTTTAGTGTCCTTCATTACACAATATAATTTAAGGTGAAATGTATAGGAGAAGAGGATAATCATTCCTAATCCTTCCTCAACCTCAGCATGTACATGACAGTTTGAGGTGTAAAAGAAAGGGATTTCAGTTCCTTCAAAGTTTCACTCCTAGACCTGGGGTGAGAGAGTTCCCAGCTCTCATGCTTGTATCCGTACAAGACAAGAGTTTTTGCCAAGTTGTGTAAATGACTTTCTGCATGACCAGATAAACATGTCCCCTTGTGGGAATGTCTCCTAATACTAATCAGAACACTAGCTAAAGGAATAACAGACTGAGTGCCAGCTCTGTGACTCTCTGAACAACTCTGGTACCTTCAAAGAGGTAAAAAGGTAATTGGGGAAATGCAATTTTACCATTTCACCAGAGAAATGTAAATTACAGCACTTTTTTATCATTTTAGCACTGTTTAGACAAAATTAAAAGGTAAAAGCATTTTAGTTGCTTAGGGCATAAAGCCTTCCAATGCGCTGTTCTGTAAGGGGAAATTAAACATTGGAGAGATCAAGATAAAGACATTTGGGGCTTAACTGTTTGCAGTAGTTCTGAATAAGCAGTCATCAGAGACTGCACTGTAGATCACTGAAGGGTAGCGTGCTTTTACCAACTTTCTATTAAAAATATTACCAGTAATCTGTGTCCTTTGAATGCACTTATTACAGCAGAACAATTTTTACTAACTGTCATCAATATTTTATCTAGTTACTTTCCACAGGAGCAACTTGATGTGTACATATATTTCTGAGACGTGTTTTGAAAACAGCCCTAAACTGAAAACTCATTGATCTGATTTTCCAATGAATTCCCAATCCACCAGCATGTCTCATGTTTTAATAAAATGGACTGGTTTTTAAGCAAAAATATCACAAAGCTGACTGGCCCCAAACAGGAACAACATAGTCAGACCACAAAGAGCATGAATGAAAATAGGCAGCTTGGTATGTGATGGCTAAAACTATGAGAAAGACAAGCTTCCATGAAAAATTGCCTTACTAAACACACAAAGCAGAACATGCTGCTTGCTTCAGGCCACGAGCAGTCTGCAGGTACATACTTTGACCCCACACTTGTAATGCCTGTGAAAGTCATTTGCAAGCATCAGGCTGGCACCCAGAGTTTAGAGGCCAAGCTAAATGGGGAGTAAAACTGATCCTCCTCAAGTAACTCTCTCATGAGCTGTGTGATTTAGATCCTTCTGACAAGAAATTCACTTAAGAGCTGTAATATCTCGGTCATGCCAAGTAGTGACAGGATAAATGTGAAGGCTAAGGCAATTTGCCCCCAAACCGCCATAAAGCCAGAATTAATTAAGAAGAGTTAACAATGAAAGGTCCCTCAAATTATTTCAAAATAGATAACTCGTATAACTTATTGGAAGCTCAGTTTAAAATGCTAATGCCATTACCCTGTGGGTTATCGAAACAATCCTGCAAGCCTAAGAAGAACGTTCATCTGTGAGTTAGTCTTCATGCTGCACGAGGGAACGCTTACCTGATCCCAGCTAAGTGACAGCAATGTTAGTGTCCCCTTTGCGTTCTGCGCTGTGCCATGTGGCACCTCTGCGCACCTTCCTCCTCCTCTTCAACCCTTGCCTGCTCACCAGTGAAAGCAGGAGAGGGAGGGACTCAATACAGTGAATCTCTGAAGCATTTGGTTCAGGGTTTTAGTAATACCCAGTGATACTCAGAGCTGTGAGAAGCAACATGTTTACACATGGGGGTATCTGGAGGAAAAAAACCACATTTCTCCGAAGAAGGCAGATAGTAAAACCAAACCTAGGACCTCATTTATTCCAAAGGTAAATTATTCCAGGTTAATTAAGGTAAGGTTATGAATTACTGCAACCTTAAAGGCTCTAAGAAACCCTCTGTCATCTCTCGTTGCATACAACAAGTGAAAGGCAGATAGCACAGCTCTTTGGCAGTGGAAGTAGAAACAAAAGTCACTGACAAATAAAAATCCAGTTTCTGTTTCTCCCTTCTGTCCCCTTCCCTTGTTTTATGATTCATGAAGAAATTCTAAGCGGTCGCTGTTCTTTTCAAGGAGGAAAATAATTGCTTTGGTTTGTTTTCCCTCCCTCTCTTGAACCAGTATTTCACAGGGATGTCTTGTCTTTGCTTTTGGGGAGAAAATGCCTTGAGTACACCAGGTATGCATTTTGAGGTTTTCTATTCCTTGATTGTCCATTTTAAGGTGTAACAATACTCCTTAAAAGAGCGCTGTTGTGCCTGAAGCCAACAGATATGCCATCAGAATGTATCAGCTGAGAAATTTAGGATCAAAACAATACCCTGAAAGAAAGCACAGTTTAGTTTTACAGTAACAGAGAGCACAGTACAAAAGCTCTGTACTCTATACTCGACTTACTACAAGAAAAACAGAACTTCAGCCTGAAGTATGTGACATATCAACAGGGTCATGAATTTATAGGGCTAGATCTGGCTGACGTGAGATCAAGGTACTTATAATAACTTAAACCAGCTGATGATCTTGCACATAGTTGAACACCTTCCTTGAGAAGAGTTCAAAGATTAGGCACATTATGCCTCAGCAGGTTATTTTGTATCTGATTTATCCCAGTGTCTTCTGTCAACTGGATTTTAAGAATGTTTATGTCTGTCCTTCGATCCTGAAAGCAGTTAAGTGATATTTCCCTAAAATGTAACACTCTTGAGGATGGGCAGGACAGTTGACAACTTTCAGGGGCATTTTAGGGTGTTCTGCAGATTCAAGGGGGCTATAATGCCGTCTGCTAGGCCCAAACCCAAGAACTGGATAGAATTTGCAGAACAGTGTAGTTAGAAACCTTTTTTGTTTCAATATGACGTTCTGAAGCGTGGTGCGTGAATCTGTGCAAAGTGGAGGGTCTAAATTATGGATCACTAAGGGTCTTCATCGTAGTTCTCAATGGTGGAAGTGTCAGCTGGATACAGGATCCTACAGCACCTCCTGTACTACCATTTTCAGTCTGGTTTCCTCCATTTGCAGCAATTAATTGCCCCTCATGCATAGTTGTATCAGAAGCTTTTCTATTTCTGAATTACATCTCTATTCCTAGCTCAGGTTCCTGAATATCACAATCAGAAAATGTTTTCTGTCCTTGTCTTCCTGTCTTTTAGGATTTAACAGATTTTCTAACATTCTTAAGGCTGTCATCTTTAATCAGTCTCTCAGCCCCACTATTGTGCTTGTTCTGCTGTGAATGTCTAATAGTTTGTCAAGCCAAATTTGAATTATTTCTGAAATAAAATACCATAAGGAACCAAACAAACTTTGAATATGACTAAATGATATTCTGAAATTAAGAGAATTTTTAATTTTTTTTTATCTCTTTAGGTGTCTATCACGTTAGAGTTTGTTCATCTTCTAAATAAACACTTCTGTCAAGATTGCAAATTGGTCTTCATTACAGCAAGATTTAAGTCCATTTCCTACTTTAATGCTTTTTGAAAGGATGCACATTTCTGATCTAGATAGGATTTGCACAAGCAAACCTACGTTGCACAAGCGACCTATGTGGGTAGCAGCATTCCCCAGAAAGGGCTGAGGCCCAGCTGTCTGGTGCTGTTCAGAAGAAACGTAACTAGCGTTTTGGAAGAGGTGAAAGCAATAACTGCCTATTCTGAAGAGCAAACATCGACTTTTGAATAAGCCAACAGTATGATTTCTGGCACTATGCAGATCATAGACTCTTATCTGAAGTCCAGATGAAGAATTAAACAGGTAGCACACAAGGGTAATAACTGCTCTTTCACATCTGAAGTCCAGATGAAGAATTAAACAGCTATGATCCAGGTAGCACACAAGGGTAATAACTGCTCTTTCAAACTTCATTCAGTTTAGTGGTAAAAATCATTAAACATCCTCAAAACCCCAGTTTTAGCCCATTTACCATTGAATTGTTGCCCACAGTTAATTCAAACAGATAAGCAAGACTAGATCAGTATGGGCAATGAAAAACCCTTTGAATTGGTAGAAAGGAGATACATTGAAATCAGTTGATGAAGGGGGCAAAATTCCCCATCGTGCATGCCCGAGGCTTAGCCATCGTTTGCACAGAGAACCTCAGAAATTCTTAGCTTTCAAAACTGTTTGCTGTTCATCTCAAATTAAAGAGATTAAAGAGAATTTGCCATTGCAGTATTGAAACTGCCAAGTAATAAATCATCATCGGATATTTATAGCCCAAAATTAAGATTGGTGACTCAGAAACACTGCTGACCATTTAGGAGTGAAGTCCTAATAATCCAATCTGGAGCACTAAGGAGAGGAATAGCTTTCTGATGTGAAGTCAGACAAGTAATTTCCTATTTAAAATTTGATTAGATAAAATCTTTTGAACATGTGCTTGTAAAGGAACAGCCTGTTTAAATATGTATACTGCTGCAGCACACGCTGTACGCTGTTACAACTAAAGCCAGCACAAAGAACATTTGCACTAACCTGAACATGCTGGGGGAGGCACAGCGCCCAGGGCTAAACCCTATCAGAATAAATCTCTTACACAATGGAAACATTAGAGCTGATGGGGAAAATGCCGTTTTCATCTTATAAAAAACCACAAACTTGTTTTTATACTGAAAAGGTATCATTTACATTATTCTATGATTCTATGATTTACCAAAACAGAAACATTTGGTAACATATGCAGTTGGAAGAGCATTAATTTGAGGTGGTATTTTTGTAGGTTTTGAATACAAAAGGAAAAATGTAGATTCAAGCTGGAATATTTTGCCACCTGTAAAAAAACTTGTAGTTGTTAAAGCCATCTAGTAAGCTGGATATTTTCAGCCAGAAATTTCTTCTTTATTTAAAGGCATTATATTATACTATCCAGGACAAGGAATAAAGCCCAGAAACACCAAGGTGGTGGAGTTTGGCCTAATTCTGACCCAGTAATCATCTCCGGGAATTTTGCCTTTGACTTGATGAGATAACGGTTTGAGCCAACAAATGAAGGGTAACGTTCCACTACCCTCGTCCACGCTGCGCAGGGCTGTATCCCACAGTGGGGGTGCTTATGCCCAAGAGGCTGCCTGCAAAGTTACTGCTCAGGAACAACTGCAATGATAGCGCCAGAACTCAGAAAATGGCATTGTTTCAGGTTAAAGAACAGTGACACTTGTCTTTTTCTCATATCCTGATTTATATAATTTACAGTGGTCATGGCAGCGTTTCAGAATCAGCTATTGATAATAAAGCATGGTGCCAAAACTGGGATGCAGTCCCATTTCAAGTACAGAAGCCCATTACAACAGTTTAGTGCAATTGTAGCCAAACTGGGACATTTTATCACTCGTCGTAAAAAGTACTGACAGAATAGTCCTGGGAATTGAAATATTCATGTTTTGTTCACATATTAAAAAAAAATATATATATTTTTGAAAGTGACCAGTCTACTCGTGTTCACTGGGAGTTAGTTTTTCTCTTTCTCTCTTCATGGATCACTTCATTTTTTATTAAAACTCCAGGGACTATGATTTTTTTTTTTTTTTTTTTAGTTTATGGTGTGAAAAACATATTTATGTGTACCACGTGGTCTGGTAAATATCTGCTGTGTTTGTGTTCCTTCCACCGAACTTGGGGGGGGGGGGGGGGGATTTTTGCTTTCTTTCCCCCTAGC
>NW_009258754.1:5259067-5291859 GCF_000687185.1 Egretta garzetta
AGGGGAATTTTTCCTGCCTTACCCCCAACGGTGGGTTTTCTGCCACACTCCTCCTTCCCTTGCCAGGTACAACAAGGCATTCCCATTCAGTTCTCCTAGCAGAGCCTGCTGGTTGGGGTTGAAGGCAGGGATGCCGCTGCCTGCTGCGGCTCTTCCCCAGCACCATCTGTGTGGGATCACCACCGTCCTTCTGGGTTTCATTACAGCCCTCCAAGTTATGAACTGAAGCATGAAACCAGGCAAGGTGTGCTGCCTAGGTTTTGCTTTTCCAAAGCTGAGGAAAAACCCTGAGCACCAACAGAGGCTCCTACTCATGAGCCTTAGAATCACATTCAATTCCTATTTGGAGGCTTTTCTTGCAGTTGCAGAGCAATTCTTTGATTGGCACTATCACATCTTTATACGTCTTTCCCATCAGACGAGGATGTGTGTGGCATTGCCCTGTAGGAAAACCAGACAGCTTTTCAAGAATCTCACCTATTGATGTCTAGCCACTGCATCCACAGGTTCAGTAGTTGTACCTGGAAGAGCTCTCAAATTACATACACACGCGCGCACACCCTGAAACGCTCACTGGTGTACGTTGTTCCCTGTGGCCTCCCAATCCTGTGGACTCGGGAATGTGAGGTTTTCACAGAGCAGAGTGTTTCCTGCTCAGGTCTTTTAGTACTTAGAGGGAATTCCTGCACCAGTGAGCCACATCATAGAACATTCCTCTGAAACAGCATCTGAGTGTGAATCTCTCAGTAAATCAGTTCCCAGTGAATCTGCTGGATACGCAGTCCTAACCGGCTGAGTAGAAAAGCGCTGACTGTCTCCAGGCGGTTCTAAGGCTTTGACTCACTTGACATAAACTCCACATGGATATCATGAACTGGAAAGAGCTTAATCAAAAAAACCCCACTTTAATCATATTCCAAGGTCCTGTGACACCTCAGCAGATCCTTGGCAGCTTGTCAGTGAATGAAAAAGATGCATGACACTAATGGGGACACAGCAGTGCTTCAGTATCATACCCAAATGCATCACCAGGAAATGCCCAGTGGGAGTCTCCCCATTAATCCAAAAAAACCCCCGAGTAATCAATGTCCATCCATGAGACTAAAAAACCACAATCCTTTTGATTTAATGCAGAAGCCTAGGTACTGTCAGCTGAACTTCCTACTTTAAAATCAGTTTGCATACTCTTTGTCAAGCAAATTTGCATAATCTGTGTCACAACAAAAATTGGAAGTGTTTTGTATCAAAGAAGATTTGAAATTAATTTTTTAAACTGTAGATAAATCATAAACTTATTTTTGCAAACTGTATGAAAATATATTGCAAACTATAAAGAAGTCTACTCAAAGGAGCAAATATGCAACCACAGAAAATGTTTTTATATCTGTGTAAATACACTGAAACCCTATCAATCTGCAGAATACATCAAAAGAAGGTTTTGTAAGAAATAAGCAAATTATAAATTCCTAGAGTGACAATTTTCTTCCACAGATTATGCAAACATTATGTATGCTTCAAGTAAAGTTGCATTTTATTAAAAATGTAACTCATGATAAAATAGATGTAACATTTGAATAGCAATTTAGAATTTATATTATTCTTACCTTATAAAATGATATTGAAAAAATGAATTGAGCTAACAAGAGTGTATTCAATATGCATGAAATTTCTATTTAGTCTGTAAAATGCAGAGCGGATAGATAGTAGCCATTTCCCAGTACTGTAATTACTGTGTCACCATTTGTAAAGCATTTATGTAAAGTACAATACTTCTGACTAACCACGTACAAACTCTCTGCATCTTGTTAAAAAATCAAATCATCGATTTCAAATCCTTTACGTTGTGCTGATATTGATGAATGCAATGTAATCCATCACTACTTTTATTTCATATAACCACAGTCCCTTACTTCCGTATGCATTTGTTTTAGACAGACTTATGTATTATACACACTACCTTAATATTGTAATTCTTAAAGAGCAGCAGACCTTTATAAAAAAAAGGAATTCTTCTTTATTTGTTCCCTCCTGCTACAAAGAAGGCTTGAACACTGGCACAGGCATGTCTTTACTTAAGGGCTCTTTCTCCCTTTTTGCTATATGTGCATTGATTTTGGTGGAGATTACTTTTCTGTTTGCTGTATTTCCCTGAAAGAGCCTTAATGTTAAATCTTTGCAATGATCCCTTTTCCATACTGGTCACAGCTGTTTGGAACTAGATAAATGTTAACAAGTTTAGAAGGTAAATAGTCAAAATACAAATTCTTCCCTAGCGAGCATTCAGGTTCTCTACTCTTCGTTTTATTCCTGGATCACTCATATCTCATTGATTTCTGAGATTTGGGATGTGGTCATAAATCAACTTCTGAGGCAAAAGGCTTTCCCTTGCTGATCTCTTCTTTTGGAGTGGCCTCTTTCGTTTGCAGGAGCAGGCGGGGTATTCGTGCCCTTTTCTGAGCTGCGAGGCACATCTCAGGCAGGTCTGCCAGCAGAGCATTTGCAAGGGCAAGGGGTAAGCGCTGGGAGAAATAGTTTGCAAGACGAGAGATCCAGGGCACATTGGCATGCGTGCCCTTGGCACCCAGGTGGGAGCTCCCTCTCCCTGTGCTCTGGTCCCATATAGCCACGTTAGCGTGGCTTTAGTGATCCTGAGCTAGTTGATCTTAGCCCTCAGCAAGGCTTAGTAGCTTGCAGTCACAGCCAGATTAAGCCCCAGTGACGTATGTTTGAGTTGGTATGGAGCATGGCAGAGTAAGCTCACAACCGCCTGCAACAGCATGTCTCTGTACCTTGGGTTTGCAAAGTAAGCAGATGTGTAATCTGTTTTCTCCTGGGGTCTCGTACAATTCACAGTTATCGTAAATGTGGTATACATACACTGCATTAACACTGCTGTCTTAGAATGTAAGGCTTTTGTTCTTGGAAGGTGTTAAGATATTATGAGCTTAAGGAGATTTGTCCTGAAAAGAATTTAGAGAAAATTGCCCAGCATTAATGCCTTAAAATGCCCATCATCAAATGCATGACTGCTAAACTCTCAGGCAGTATGTAGTAATGTAATAATTGATGAATCCATCGGAAGCTCACACCTTTTTCTTGAAAGTACCATGTTAGTATTCTTGTTTAAATTCTTCATTAGGCTAAGGTAGTGCACACGTGTTACTCAGTCCTAAGGAAAACTAGTTGTTATAGGTTGTAATAAATTTAATTTGATTATTGCCTTATTTTAACTGAATACTTTTTAGAAAAAAAAAATATATAAACATCATGAAATTACATGACTACAGATTAATAATACAGTGCACCGACTGATTGTTTGGCTTATTTTTAACATATGTATTATTTATGGGAGTGTGTATTTTTCTAATTAAATAAATCACCTTTGAGCTGACTAGTAAGAGTTTCAGATTAGCTCCTTAGAGTAGCTGGAGGTGTTAAACACCCGAGGCATTTGTTAGATCCACAGGGTAGTGCTAATTCAGTGTGGAACAGTCCCCAAACAGCTGAACCAAGGGTTTGTATTCTCTCCAGCACCAGATAAATGTGGAGCCCTTAACCCCAGGATCCTTCCAAAACAATATTCTCCTTTACCAGTCAACTAGTAAGAATCCTGTGGAGAACTCCCATAGACATTGTTTCTCATCATTTCTCATGGAAATTGGTGAGAAACACTAATAATGAGAAGAAATGTTGCTAAGTTCTCTTCTTTTTCAAGCCTAAGTCTTCCCTTTACTGCAGTCAGTCAAAAAATTCCAGACTACTAATATGCCAAGACATTAATGTAGCTCCACAGGATCTGTCATCTTAGTTAACATCAGCTAAGTACCGGCCTTCAGTATTTTCATGTTTTGAATATGTATTAAAAAATCACACAAGTTTTCAATACAGTAGTATATTAGCAAAACAATTAATTGCTGTATACAATGAAGAATGTACATTGGTATTACGTGCTCTATCAAAATAAAATTATCTCCATCTTTAAATAATATTTACTTTAAAATTTAAAACAGGTCATCTTTGAAGATGAACAGACATGGCCCCTTGCCAAAAGAACAATCAGATTTTCTGCTACAGAATATATCGAAAATCATAGCAAACTTAATTACCTGTACCACTGCTAAAGGCCCTTCATATCTTAGCACTCTTGAGATTTAGCAGATTGTATCACATCTTCCCCATTAACAATTCTGACTGAGAAATGAAACATTCAGACTTACTGAAATTAAAAAAACCCACCATGATTCCATTTTAAAAGAAGACAATATGCGAACAGCCTCAATGTAAACAGTGTAACGGCTTACAATAAATGTCAAACTTCAGTATATTTTCTCAAACTATATGAATTGTTTATGCCATGTGAATAAATATCAGCATAGTTCTAATTTTCTCAGATCTCTCATCTCTTCAGCCTGTCTTAGAGGTCAGTATTTCAGCCTGAGATTTTTTATTATCATTATTATTATTATTTCTTTTTAGGTTTTTCTCACAGGAAGCTTAGTACAATGATCCCTTTTCACAGTTTTGAGATACCAAGAATCCATGCAGTATTCAAAGTCTCTTATTTTGCTCTAAAATTCCTGGGCACTTTTGTCATACGAATATGTCTTAAGATCTCAGAAGTCTCAAATCTAATTTTTCTCTGAGGGACGTGAGAGGAAAGCCCAGGTGCTGGAGCAGGTTACCTTGGCAGGAAGACCCTCCTGGCCGGAGCTGAGGGAAGGCGATGGGACAGCAGTCGTTGCAGAATGCACGAGCGTGAGGAGAGCAGCCGAACGTTGTGGAGGGAAAGGCTCTCTGGCTGGCTGTGAAACATAAACCCAAACTTTTGCTCTCTGTTCTTTATTAACATTCCCTTGGTATTGCTTATGAGTATAAAAGTTGGGTATAAAAGTTCAATACCAATTTTCTGGCAGTATCTCAGCAGATGTCAGTGCCTTACGATTCAGATATTGGCATTTTTTTATAGGCAGAAAAGAATGTATTCAACAGGCGGTCAGGGTGGGAATAAAATCACCAATGTCCCTTTACCAGTTATGCAGCTATAGAATCATAGAATCATCGCTTAGGCTAGAAAAGACCTTTAAGATCATCAAGTCCAACTGTTAACCAAGCACTGCCATTCCACCACTAAACCATGTCCCTAAAAGACACCAGAACCAAGGGCTGTTAAATAAGCCTGCAGTAAAACAGTAATCAATAAATTGGCATTTAGGTACCGAAACACTATGGTCAAGAAGTGCACATCTTCACAACCTGTGCAATAGGCAGTTTTACAGATTTATTAAAAGCAGGCTGTCCTGGGATCCTCAGGAACACTCCCAGACCCATACTCTGCTACAGCCGGGCTCGCACAGCCCGGGGCCCAGACCTCCTCTATTTCCTCACACAAACCCTCTCCCAGGTAACAGAAGAGGAGGTGGTTTACACAGCAACATGTCCCCCAAAAGCTCTGCTCCTGAATTTTTCAGCCCCCTTCCGTGTCCTTCCGTGTCCGGAAGCTCCTAGTTTCCCGGTGCCACAGCTCTGCAGGTAGCGTGCGTTGCCTTTTCCCCAGTTGTGCCCAGGCTCGTGCTCCTTGGCTTGACTGACGCCCGCTTTCATCAGACACTTTCCTGGAAGTGCTGCAACCTGATCACACATAGCACCATATTTGATCATGGTAACCCTATTTGAGGCTAATTCTCTACTAATTCTTTGCAAGCCTTCAGTGCCAATCAGAAATATCTTTCCAACATCCTCCAGACACCATTCTCTCCCTTGGTTTGAGAGATTCCAGTTTCTAAAACCTGGCAGTATGTAATCAACAAATGAAATCCCCCGCCCGCCCGCCTTCAGTGCCAGCTCCTCCACTTCAGACCCGGCTGGCTCCAGCTGCAGCAAAACTTGCCAAGGCCAAGCACAGAGAGCATGGACAGAAGTGGCTGATGAGGGCAAGAGCTCTAAACTCCCCTGGACTTAGGCTGGCTAACAATAACAGTTGTTAGGATCATTTTCCTTATGTGATAGTAGTTTAAGATGAGAAGAGAAATAACATCTCGTTAGTGTTGGGAGAGCACACGGTGCTAATCTTATCGTTGTGCAGTGCATGTGCCCAGTGCGTGGCTCACAGAAAGCACAAGGTCTGTGCTTGGGCATTTGCCTTCCAAAGGCTTTAACCCAGGGAAAAACTAAAGAAATAGTTATTAAATCTCCTTCCTTCACAGTTAGGGCTATTTGTACGCTTGATTTTAGTTGATTTGTTGGATCAAGAGCAGATAAGAAAAGCTTTGTTCCTTCTGAGCTTTCTTTTGTATCATACCACATTCTCATAGTGTTTCCTTTGTTGCAGTGAGAGCATCACAGATAATTTTCCCTGATGCCTGCCTGTATAGCTCCCTGTCTCTGGGGAGCTATGTACGCAAGGGACTGATTCTCCTGCCGCTTACTCTGATCTGAAGCGGCAGCAGTGGTGGACAGAGAGAGGGGGAATTTTTTTCTGTTCTGAGGAAGCAGTCAGACTCGGGCACCGATAACTCTAAGGCAAGTCCCGTATTCAGTCTGCAACCCAGTGTGATGTGGTATCTGGTGATGTCACATCAGAAATCAGATTACCCTTCCAAACCACATGCTTTTCTAATCAAATGGCATTCTGAGGAGCGCATTTTACAGCTTCTCATTAAGTGGCAGCTCTGGCCCTAGCTCTGGCTGTGGCAGGGCTTTCGTTGTGCGCATGTGTGCTCACACACATGTGCACGCACACCCCCCCCAGCCATTCTGCACGTTTGCATTCATGTGGGATCACATTTAATCTCCTCTTTTCATTCGTTTTCAGCATGTGCTTATCAGCTGAACTCAGGTCTGTTTGCTTTCCCAGCTGCATGTCACAGGGTAGGATTACTCTAACTTTAAAAAGTAACACTTGTTTAATAAGAAGGAATTTCCAAACTGTCACTGGAGTGCCAGATGCAATAACTGGAGTCATCCCGCCCCTCAATTCTTTTCTTCTCTCCTTTCTAAAACACCCAACACCAACCAAGAAGAAAATTAGCAATAATAGGCCTGTGAAAGAAAAAAAAATACCCAAAGAGAAAAGCAGTGTTGACAGGTATGTCAACCCCATAGAATGAGCTGCAGTATATCAACCCATCTTAAAAAAACTAAACACAGAAGTCCTCCCCGCTTCATTTGCCATCATTTTCATAAGTGTCAAGTGTCATATTTATTGCTCCGTCATATTTGAAGTTGTATTTTTAATATTGAGAAAACTATCATAAAACCTATTGCAATACTTAAACATGGCTATGAAAGTGAAAAATTGATTTTTCCATAAAAGTAGCTTCTCTAGTGGAATTATGGCCCTGGTGAAAATGTACTCCATTTCAGCATGCTTTAAGGTGTGCTTCTTGGATAGCGTGCTAATATTATACCTAGCCATATTGTCTGCAGGCACTGGACACAATCCTCTGGGTGTGCAGAAATTAGATAAGGAATAATTCTTTTGTATAATAGTATCCCTTGTGTAGTCTTCTGTGCAATACAATAAAATTAATTCAGCTTCTCTCCATAGAGCTTATCTTCTGTCCCAGCATTAGAGTGTATTTCTCCTGCATTTTACCTGGGCAACAAATATTTTCTTGCTTCATTGTGTTAGGAAGTCCAGCACTGGTAATTTACAGAGCAACTTTGATTCCAGAGTCAGCCCATAACTCCATATATATTTTTGCTACATGCGGCTCCCGGGTTAAGTTGAACAGGAAAAGATAAATATGCCCCAAGGCAAGCTAATCTGCACACAGTGTGATGTGAGGGCGGGTATACTGCCTGCGCCTGAGCACTGGCCAGAAGCTAGGACACCCGTCCTTATGACAGCTTCTGTACATAACTCAGATTATTTAAACTGTTGTTGACCTGTAATTCAAATACACTATTACTCTGAGACTAAGTTCTTTTTGTCTGTATCTTTCTAAATATAAATTACTGCTTAACCTTTTATTTCGGGGATTCATGACTGCTGTTAAGGCCTGAATGAGAAGAGAAGAATCTCTGATGCTTACTTCAACCCGAAAAACTCATTGTCCAGTGCTGGAAATTTGATTTACCTTTCTCTTATCTTTGTAGAAAATGACCTTTGCTGGCATGGTTTATACTAGAGAACTGTTTAGCAATATGGTCTGTCTCTAGTGATCTGGCTGCCTTCAAAACTTTTTTAAAAAAATCAGTCTTATGGTTTTCTACCCTTATTCCACTACAGATGCTGTCTGCTGTCAGCCAGAGTTTGCTATAGACTTTGATACAATCACAGTTAGACCTGACGTTTTGCACTGTTTTGGTTTGCCATCAGAGACATTACCATGGATTACTGTTTATGGGGAATCACTATCTTCTAATGCTGCTCATGAGCAGAGCGTGTGACATTGGGCCATTCCCGTATACACGTCCTACTAAGACATTTCAGTCTCTGTTTCCAGTTACATGTACTTGCTGGCAAAATCTCAAAGCTGAGGGACTGTTTATCAGTATGCTGAACAGCTCCTCTTCTAGTTACTGTTCTCTTTTTACATATATAGTTGGAGAACACTTTTGCCATGTGTTTTCTTATCTTTCACTGAGTCTCAGGTTGACTTTTGGTGTCTTATGCTCTACACTTACACTCCTTCGTCACAAGAATCTGCATAATCATCGCCTTCTCTATTCTTTGCAAATGCTCCATTTATTTCGGAGTTCAGCTGGGACGATCTTTAGCCCTTGGTGCTGCCAGCAGCTCCTGAGTGACCCTGGGCTGCCCATGAGCCACGATCACCTCAGGTGAATTCTGTGCTTATAAACCAACACTGCAAGGTACTCGCATCTTATGCTTTTGGGTGCTTAAAACACAGAACCTGATTTTTGCTTTTTTTTAGATTCTTAGGCCCAGGTGGCACCAGCCAGCCCTTAATTGTCCTGAGCAGCCTCACTGGGCTCCCCCACTCACACACCCTCCAGCTGTGGGCCCAGGAGCCCCGTTTAAGCTGTAGCCTGGGTGGTCAGTAGTGGTTTGAGCTGTGTTGTAGCTGGGCCTGCTTCTGGAGCTGCAGCTGAATGATTTGGCTTTCCTGGTTTGATCTTGGAGCTGTTGTTCCTTTGCACTTTGTCTGGTGGTCACTGGCTCATTGATGGGATGTGCTGCTGCTAGCCCCCTGCTCTGTTTGCCTGGCTCTGGTGCTGTGGGACCACGCCGTGGGGGTGAGTTTGCCTTTGCACTTTCTCCAAAAAGCAATCCTGCTTCTCAGATGCATGCAATGATGAGGAAATAGAGCATAATATTTAGAGCTTTGTGGAGGAGAGAACCTTGAGGTCTCTTTAATAGAAATAGGCAAAACCACTAGTGAATGGGGAACCCAGGGAAGAAGTCTGTTCTGTTCGCACACAGCACTTCATTTTGGTGACTTCTAATTGTGCTGTTACAGCTTTGACTCCACTGATGTTTTGTAACTATGGTTATCCTGAGGTTTGAGGTGAAAGGTTATTTTGAATAGAAAGTGTTCTTTTTTTTTTCTTTTTTAAGGTAAAAAAAAACTTATCCAAGTGCTTGTCACCAGCACTGCTATTTAACCAATTGTGTTTCACTTTGCTTTTCAATTGGCTTTGACCGAGCCCTAGCTATTCTGCTCTCAGTCTCTGCGAGCACTATATGCCTGTGGCATATTCTTTCATCGCAATGGATTTCAGTGGAGATCTACCTTGATCATGCCGGGCTTCCCATCAATCTAACAGTTCTCCTGGTAGAAGCTAAAGATGAGCCGAGTGCTGCAGTGGGCCATACATATGTAGCGTAGCTGACAGTAAACAATGACAGCCTCTCTTCTTGGTACCACAAACCAGCAAATGTTGTCAGTCTTCGCTCTGTTATATCTGAAAGGGTCTTTGATTCATCTTTGTTCCAGATGCTCAGTGCAAAGCACCTGGCCTGGTGCAGCTTAGGTGTGTGTTGCAGCCTTTCCCTGAAGGAGTATTTTGGCAGCCCAGCTTTTGCCATGCATAGCCAGTGGGTGACCGTGGCCCCACGGCTGTGGGTAGGTGTTGTAGATGTGCTGCAAAAGGTTCAGGAAAGAACTGTGGAGCTCTAAGTGTATCACAGAAGGTAGGACGTTATTGGGGAGTTTTGAAGGTGAGAGCGAGCTGAAGTGCATTTGACTTCCCTAGTAAATCTGCAGTTGTGTGCCAGATGTCCAGTTTTTTAAAGTCCTCTCCTGATATTTGTGGTATTTCCTTCCAAACAAACACAATTTTGTATTACATGGATAGTTTTCTCTAGCCCACCTACTTGCATGGTATCCATTACTGTAGGAGCTCCTTAGTCTTTCATCTGTTTTTCCTCATTATGCCCCAAGACTTGTTTTCGTAATTTTACAGCTGGAAAACTGGAATAGACCGTCAATGGGAAATAGGCCAGCCATTCTGCATGAGTTATGTTTTGTGTTGGTTTTAAGTGAGACTCTTTAAAATATAATTAAAAGCTTTATTGTTTCTTGATTAATATGCTGCTCTGTTTATACTATAATGCCACATTATCCATATTGTTCCTCAGCCATTTTACAAATATTTCTATGCTGTGTTTATTTTGGCAACAGCTGCCAGATGTTGACTGTATGAACCCTTTCCAGCTTTTTAAAAGCTGCGTTGCCGTTCTGTCTAGAAGATGCATCCATGCCAGGGTCCCACGGTGTGAGGAACTGCGTTGTCAGCTGGGAGACCTCGCCTTCCCCCCAGGTGTGCCAGGCTGAAGTGATGGGGAGCAGAAAGGAGGTCAGAGCACAGGGTTTAGATTTGCCCTGCCATCTCCTAGCACCATGATTGGCAATGCAGCCAGGGTCTCCTGGTCACTGAAGGTTTCCTATGAAGGGGAGAGCAAGGCAGGAGGGAGGGCGATAAAGGGAGCAGAATGCCCAGCCCTACCCGCTCCAGAGTCTGGTAGGTGATGAGGGCTGAAACAAACCTGGGAAGGTGAACTGGGGACTTCTGCACGTGTCTCAGCCCTGTGGAGCTCTGGGTGGAGAGGAGCCTTTGTGAAAATCAGCATGGGGTGTGACCTAGCCTGCCATGCCCACCTTTGCACACCATTTACAGACTTAAATGCTTTAAAAATCCAAAGGAGCAGCAGGATGGCATAGTGTTTTCAGTGTTGTGTGAATACATATGCATTAGCTTGAATTCCACAAAATAAAATTCCATGGAAATATGTGGTTTAGGCCAAGTTTTTGAGTGATGTACTTTGGCAGGGCTTGCACAGCCAGATACAGATCTGGTTCAGACCTTGTAGTTTACGGTGTATATACTAGATGTATGACTACATGCTTCTGAAGCTTTTGGGGGAAACAACTGGTTTGTGTTGCATTCTGTGGCTTACCTAATCTTGTTTGGTGCTCTGTGTGCCAGCTACACGTCAGGCATTTGAGCCTCGTTTGTGCTGTGTGAAGGATAGTTTCCCTCTGGAAAAGGGAAGGAAAAAATAAACAAGCAGTGACTTAGTGACTTAACTTCCGTAGATTTTCTTTTTTCTTTTTCTGTAGACCTTTTGCTCTGTGCTTCAAAACAGAGAATCTGTCATAATTGCTTTCTGTTCAGATCTGGACATAGGAAAACTGTCTGGAAAGTCTGAAATATGGGGCTACTGCAAATATTGATACCCTTCACAGACTTTGACGCTTTTTAAATGACCTGTCTAGAGATAGGAAATTTGAGGCTGCCAGGCAAAACAAATGGAACAAAACCAATGGTGTCCCTTCCAGGCATGTGCGCTTCCATGTAGCGGCTATCACTCTTGGGGTTTCAAGGCATAAACTGGCCATGAAGAACTGTTAGTGTGTGCCACCACCCATCCCGTGACTCTCTGACACTAAGTCAAGCACTTCAGTCCTTGCAGTGTTTCTCCCTTCCTATTGCTCCTGGTAACTGTCAGAACTTAAAGTAGATGAAGATGTCATCTGCTGCAGTGTGCTCATTTGGGATAGGCTTTTCCACCAAATGTAACTTTAGGAAAACCTTGATTGTTGCTAATTAACTGACTGGCCATGCCTCTGGTAGTTACAGGGATTAGCAGTCTTTATTCTGCATCATTTGAGATCTTTATATTGCTGACAGACTGCAACATAGAGGACCAGATATCCCATTTGTGTGCTGCAAAGCACTTTCAAGTTAAGAGATTGTTGTGCTGCTGAAATCAGGTATGTAAAATAAATCTTCTAAGGCTTTGTAGGCCATAATTCAGTGAGCAAATACCATAACCCTCATTTTATTAGCACCAGAAACTGATTAACAGACATTCTGCAACATGCCCAAAGGGACTGGAAACCATCTCAACAGCAAATTTAGACTCCACAGCCAAATGTGCAGACCACAGTAGCTCAACGTTAAGGATGTGGCCCCTGTAGGCAATTGCAAATGCTGAAATCCACCGTGGTGCCCCATGCTTGAAAGTCCTCCAGAGGGCTGGTTTGAGGTAGCTCTCTTACCTCTCCATTTCCTAAAGGAAGAGTGGCTCAAATCTGCTTTTTATCTTCTCTTTTTCAGCCTTTCACTTCACCCATGCATAAGCCCTGCTCACTGAATGTCTGCATGAAGACCCAGCCCCAACCATTTAACTGTGCATGGAAGTGAGGGTGGGAGGCAGAGCCAGGGACCTGCAGGGTTCACTAGGAATCGCTGCGATCAGATTTTATCCTGTCCTTGGTGAAGATGCCTCTGGCACACGCAGTTCCTCAAGCTCTGTCCCTCCAGGTACTCTTTCCTTTAGGCTCATTTCTGTCCTTTTTGAGTTTTATATTGCTGACTTATTCTGGTTTTTGTCTAACTCAAGCTAATGTTAACAAACACCAGTTTGTTCCTTTCCTGCAGTGATTTAAAAAACAAAAAACACAGCACAAAATCAACCCAAAATAATCTTATCTTTGTCTTGATGTGTTGTAAGCAATGTTACATTATTTAAGGGTCCTTTAAAGAACAGACTAAACAAATCACCATTTCCCTTCTATACATCCCTAAAAGATTCTATACGTAGCCAATCTTTTTTTCTACCAGTCACTGGTTTTGTTGTTGAGGGTTTTTTAAAGATTTCCTCTTAAACGTGATTAAACAGGTTGTGGTCTTAAGTTTTGGCATTGACATGAGCCCCACATATGGTACTGCATGTACTTACACAGCTTTTGGAGCCGTGCTGGGGGCTGAGCTCTGCCCTGCTCAGACGCCCAAGGCAATGCCTTCCCTCGGGCTGTGAGGGGGGAAAACTCTTCACCTGCATTTGTTGGGAGAAAGTGGATGTCCCAAAATACTAGAGGAATTATCTTAAGATAATTCATGATGGCTGAGTCTGTCAGTGAATGGCCTTCCTCCCGTCCCCTCTGGCCACATTAAATTAGCCCATGGCATGTGGTCTTACTTGTTGAAGGTATTTTCTGCAGAGCGGGATTGTTTGTGTCCAGGCCTCTGTAAAGTAATGACCCTGGAATGGGGTGGGGAGAGGAAACTGTGGTGATTTGTAATACCCAGGTGATAAGGATTTGTGCTTTTCCCCTTCTTTGACTTGCTAGCTATTTTCTCGCAGAGCTCATGAAATCTGAACAGAGAAAAAGGATGCCCAGCCATTTTTTTTTTCAGTGAGTTACTAGTTTGCATATGCTGCGCGTTTTCTTCAAAATTAAGTGCATTCATTTGCAATATTTCTGTCCCTTAATTAGGTTTACTGATTGCTAATGTGAAGAAATGTGCTCTTTGGTTTTTGAGGGTAGTTTATGAAAGCAGCCTGTGCAATATATCTTTTAGCATGGAGGCTGGTTCATGGCATTTCTTTTGGGACTCGTCTTCTCTAAAGTAACAGGGCTAAAGCTGTAATATATATTATTTTTTCCAGATATCAGATAACTTCTGGCATCTGAAGGAAGAATCTTATTTTTTTATTATGATAATTAGTTGGCATCAGAGAGATATGGAGATAATGCAAGTGTTGTATATGCCTGTCTTTGTTGCTGCTGCTGTTCTTTTTTCACTCAAACCAATTCTGTGAAGCCAGTTCCAAAAGATACACCCATTCTGTCAGTAAAAGCTCACTCTGGAGATGGAGTTTAAGAAGTCATGATTTTATCAGATATGAATAAACATTGCTCTTTGGGGAAGATGCTGTATCAACAAGACTTTTCTCTTAAGGCTAGTATGGCACAGAAGGTCTTGCAACAGTAGAGGTACTGGCTGGTATTTGGGGAAAGGTTTTAATTCCTGAAGCTACTTGTACTTCTTACTATTTTGGGACTTCGTCAGTTTATTTTAAGCATCTGTGGATATGTTATGAGTTCTTTTGCTTCCTTCCAAAGTACATTTGCCCTCTTGCTTGGCTTATGATCCAGGTTTTTTTCCGGGGATTGTGTCAACTCAGGAATGTAAGTGACTGTGTGATGGATGCTGTGGCCAAGGCTTGAACATGCAACTAATCAGGACCTGTTTCCTTATCACTGACTCTGGCAGCAAATGGGGCTGCTTTTTCCTTGCCTCTGCAAGCTCTCATTGGCAGTCACAGTTGCTGAGAGCAATCAGAAATTGCTGATGGGTTCCAGGCTCAGTCTGCAGCCTACATTTCTAGCTGGAGACTAGACAAGCAACTCTGCTGATTCAGAAGAAAAGCCTGAAGGGAAAAAGACTGAACTCAAAGCACAAATCACAGAGCAGTAGCCAACACTGTTGGTCCAGCTCTTTTGAATTCCTAAATGCAGAACCTCCCAGGCATCCCTTTAGGATGGGATGGTTAGTACCAGCCTTGTTAGAGTCTGTGATGTTTCTCATTACCACTAGGATGTAATGATAGCACAAATAACAGCATAAATGAAACACCACGATGAGATGCCTGTACGCTCTAAGCCAGAGTGTCCAAAATGCGGTACCTGGCCCTTGGGCCCCTTACCAACAGGCCAGGGAGAGTTGGCTGTAGCTCGGGTGCTAGATATACCCTCTCAGAAGTGCAAGTGAGATGAGTAACATCTCTAATGTCTGATACCCTGCAGTTGCCAGGAGGTTTGTGGTTTCCACTGTGGAGGAGCAGGTCTAGGAACTTGTGAATGAGAAGGATGCTGGATCTCTAGCCAGTTTCTCTGTTAAATTGGTGCTACCCTTTTGGAATAAACTATTCCAGTACATTAAAAATAAAAAATAAAAACCAGCCACTTCATAATGGTCAGGAAACTTCATAACAGTGTAGGCCTGAGCTGAGTAGCCAGCTGGGTTGCCCTTTTAGTGCCAGAACCATTTTCAGTCCTATTGATGAAAAGTTATTTAATTAGTTGCTCTTTTGTTGTTTTTAAGATGCATCTTCTATTAATTAGGGAGAGGGAATGTTTCCAGTCACATCCTTGTGCCAATCAAAATTAAACTACCAGCAAACCAGACACTTCCAACTGGGTTGGAAATCCTTGTAGGTAGTGCTGGAAGAAGCAGTGTAGAAGCCTGAGCAGTGATGTGTCTGTGGTGTTTGTAACTGAGGCTGTTCCTTGGGTTCAGATGGGAAGGAGAGCAGGAGGTATCTGATCTCACCAAACGTGAGCTGCCAGAACATCGAGCTTCTACTTGGAGGTAGACATCCATGGTCCTGCTGAGGGGGCCATATCTGCAGGGGCAATTTACTCCTCACTCTATGGAAGAAATCACCCTGGGGAAGTCTCTTGTGCCCTTTGCTAGAGAGTGATGCAGAGCAGGACTGCTATTTGCTGCGTTGCTGGCTGATGGTAGGCGGGAGGAATGCCACCTTCCAACTGAGAAACAGAGATCCTATTGACTTTATTTGCTGATCGCCAGGAGAGGAGTGAAATTCATCCTGCAGGGTAACTCGGCTATGTTCCTAACAAAGTCAGATAAACAAATAATACTATTATTTTTACAAGACGTGCCCAAAGGAGAGTGGAAAAGTTCTGCTGCGTAGAAATGACTTTGAGGCCAACACATATTACTGTTGGAAGGGGATTATTCCAGTGCATTTCCCAGAGGCAAAACCACATCTCATTCTACCAGTGCTTAAGTTCTGAGTGCTGGAAAGGGGTTTGACGGAAACGGGTTATACCTCCATGGTCACCACGATGATTTTCCTCGTTTAGCCCTTTGTACCAAAGAAATTCAATTATTGCCTAAGAAAGCATTTGGTCTTATTAGCTTAGTTCTATTAGCTGAAATTATATGTTGTGATGCATCTTGGTCTGAGTTCTGTTTCTAAGGCATTAAGTTGCTTCCTATAATTTAACTCTTTAAATACTGTCAAACATCCAGCAGGTGTTATCAGGCAAAAGGGACTCAAAACCAGGGCTGTTATGACAAGGATGCCTGATATGAATTTTAAACTAGTAGAAAAGAATGGTCGCTGTGACTTTTTCATATTGAGTCAGGTTTTCTTCACAATAGTTTTTAGTCTGCAAACCATGTCAGGGAGAACCAAATGTGTGACTGCAGCCCTGGTTCCGAGTGTGAAGTGCTGGAGTCAGCGCCCCAGCCCCGGGGCTGTTTCTAGGTCTCATGTTGGTGAATATGATCTTGAAAATAGGCAACAAGTGCAGAATGATGCAGTGATGTCTGCCTGAGCCTGCAGGCATGCAGCAGTGATAACAGCAGCGTGAGCCTTTCCATTTGTCTTGGAGGGTACCTGTTGTACAGAAGCAGAGACACCTGAAGATGATTCCCCTTCCCCCTTACAGAAATGGTTATAACATTGTGCAGGAGATTGTACGTTACAAAGTCTGTATGTAAAGGAAGGGAAGTCAGCTGCGCTGGTACAACCCTTTGATATCGCTGCGATAGCATGAGGGCCTCTGTCCAGTCTGTCTGTCTTAATATGAATTGACACCCCTAACCAGAAGAGTTTTATCAGCACAAAGGTGAGTATAAGGAAGATTTGAGAAATAGCATCTCTCTTTTGCAGCATGCTGTATGAATGGTGAAAAAAAGGCTCTCAGTTTTGTCACAGTCTGTGCCTTTTCTAATAATTTAAAAGCTTGAATTACTTACATGTGGAGCTAAAATAGCTCTAAGTGCATTTTTATTGCCTGGCTCTGGAGCTGCCACTTACAGGTTAACAGCCTTAATGCTTTTAAATAATAGGAGAAGGAGTATATGTAGTACAGTGTTAGAAAATGATATATGTCCTGTTATTTGGACACAAGTATATTACTAAAAGCCCTGTTCTGTTTTCTACAGAATATTTTCTTTTGCAGGCCCTGGTTTGTTTTAAATATCTTCCAGTGGACTAGTAAACATTGAGAGGCTTTGAGTGTGTAAAAATGCTGTTGTATAAATCTTATGATTAAGAAAATTAAACTACTTATGTATAGCCATCTACTGCAAGTGTAAGTATACCGATTTTGTGGTCTATTTTAACGTTCAGAATTAGTTTTATACCTTTTGTGATAAGAATATTATTCAAATAATATTGCTTTTCTTTCCCCTCCTGCCTGATTTTTTTTTGATGTACTTAAGAAACTAAAGTCAGGGGAAGAGTGCACTGGAGGAGCAGAAAGCTCTGGGATGTTCTACATGGGGGAAACCAGGAGAGGTTCTAAAAGTACCAGTTTGGGGTTTTTTTTAATTTTTCAAAAAAAAAGGAAAGATTGAAATTCACAGACTACTTAAATTTCTTTATGTTCATATATGCCAGAGTAATTCAGTGGAGATAAGGGTGATAATCTCCCTTCTATAGTTAAGGAGAGTGAGGCTCAGAGGCATAGTGGCTTGTTTAAAAGTTCATACAAACTAATTGTACAGGCAGGAGAGATCCCAGATCTCTCCATCTACATCCTTCATTACTGGGATTCATCCTGCCTTTCTTGTAGGCTTGTGGTTGCCCCCTAAGAGCACAGAGACTGTGGAGAAGAGGCTTTTGCCCTTCCAACTCCAACATCCAGTGGCTGATGTGCATTATACTCATAAAAACACATAGCCTGAACTTTAAGCAAGTGCTAGCTATTTGTTAGTGTATTTAAAGAGATTCACTGCTCTTTCCTATGTGTGCCTCCTTTAAACTTCATATTCCTTTTTTCAGGTACAGATCTTGTTTCATACTTCTGGCTGGTTGGATGATGTATTGCTTTTAGGCTTTAGCCTTGTCCCCCATAAAGTTAGTGAATTATTAAAAGCCTGGAAATTGAAATCAAAAACTTTCTATACCAAATGTTCTGGGGTGTCTTGTGCACTTACCTTCTCTCAAGTGGCACCTGGTCCAGATTATGCCTCCTGTGATGCACCAAACTCTCTCCTCTTACTAAACAACCTCTGCTTTGGGGGTAGACAATGGCTGTGGTAGTTCTTCTTTTAAAAAAAAAAAAAAAAAGTCCATGTCTTCCTCCAAAAATAATTTTGCATAAACCACTGACCTTATTCAAAGCCTGTTCTTTGGGGTTTTTTTAAAAAAACACTTTTTATAGGAAAGACACAGCATCCTGAATGCTGGGCTTTCAAGAAATCTTGCTTAATTGCCTGTTCATCTGAGTTTGCTATGTTTAATTCCTGAAAATATTTTTATAGGTCCCTGAATCAGTATTGTGACTTGGGTATTTTTGCGCCTTTCTTAATATGAAAAACTGTCTTAAACTGAAATTAGCACTGCATATATACTGATGGAAACTGAGCCTAGCACTATACTATTCTATGTGAGAGAGGGGGATTATCATGGAAGCAAGCTTTTGATGCATCTCCCATTGCAGAAAGTCATCTGCACTGAGCTGATGTGCTAATCTTTCTTCTCTGTAGTGTAATTCCCAAAGTATTCTAGCCTTTCCCATTTCCTCCAGCAAAACCTTAATCATGATGTATTTTGCTTTTCTGTTATCCATTAGATGCATAATTGTTCTTCCTTAAATCATATTAAATTATCCAGCTGATTACCTGCTTCAGCAGATTGTCTGGATCATCTTGCATATTACCTACCATGAGCAGTATCAACCAAGCAACCCATCATTATGCAGCCCTAAAGTAAGGCACGTGCAGTTTCTTCTAGACAAGTATGTTGCAGCATTTTCAGATTGCCAGTCATTTATTCAAATTCAATATTTTTTTAATGACTCCCCTTCATTTTTTTTATTCTCACTCTTGAAGTCATATATTCTTAATGATTGTGCAGTTAAACCCATAGAATTTATGTTCTTGTGCACACTGCATAGCTTACGGAGGATGCTCTGCCAGGGAGGTGCTTGGGTGCACAAGGAACAAGCTCTTTGGAGACTGCAATGTAATTTTCACCATCTTGTGACCCTTTTTAGTGCACTGTCCACTCTCTTGCCTAATATTCCTGACCACCAGTTGAGAAACAGGTCACACAACCAGTAAACAGAAATTTTCAAGTTTATTGAGCCTTGGGACATACGCTGTTTGACACTGTTTTCCATGATCTTTTGCCGCTTGTTACGGAGAGCCTTTGATCATGAATGCATATAATATTCCTGATAAAGCAGTCTGTGTTCCCCGCACTAAAAAAACCTGCAATGGATTTGGTGTAATACCCTTGCCAGTCAGACTTCTACCAATGCTCCTCAATTTCTGGCTGAGGCATCACTTGGCCTCTGCATTCAGTCACTGCCATATCAGATGACCGTTTCAGGAAGTGGTCCTGTCATTAAAGCATCCCCTGTCACCTTCCCACCATTAGGCTTTGTTCATACATTCATTTTCCCCATGGCTCATCCCCAATGTTTAGCCAATTTCAGTGGGGGAAGCGAGAGGGTTTTGTGCAAATCTATTGTTTTGAAACAAAAGGGCAATAAGGATCAGGGTGAAGTTTCTCAGGCAGGTGAACCAGAGCACAGTAATACCTGCTTGCATCTTCCAGTCCTGTGCAAGCTGTAGGTAATGGGCTGAATTAAGACATCAGGCCTTAAGTGAAGAAAGATAAAACAATTCCCAAGGGGCAGAGCCCACACAGTGAGTATTTTATGTTACCTGTGCTGAACTGAGCAGAACAGATTTGGATTCTCTTTTCTGCCTTACACTTGGAAATCCTACCATGGCTGTTACTGAGCACAGAGATAACGAGCTGGGCCAAATTTGTGTCTGGTGTAAGTGGTGCTGCCTCTGCTGATTACAGTTGACTTGCACCAGCTTGTGCTGTGAAGTTCATTTTTTCTTAAGTAATTTTCACTGCGTTCTGGCACAACATTGCTCAGGATCCTTCCCCAAACCTGTTACTTTATTTTGACTGCCTTTTCCTCCCATGCATTAACCAATATTTTTAAAATCCCTTTCTTCCTCTTCAGGACTGGGTCTGTGCAGTTAGAACCCTCAAGGCCAAGCTGTCTCAGCTCAGTCTGCCTCGTGCAGACTCTGCAGAGTGAGTTACACTGTGGCTGAGCCACAGCTGGATTTGATGACAAATGTAAACTCCATTTTTTTTGGTAGTGTTGACAGGGGCTTCGGGCTTTATTCGTAGCTTTGCCATAAACAGCCAGACATCAGAGGTCCCAGTAGCATTCCCTGTCCCAGCTCTTGACAGAGGAGGGTGCCTGCAGATCCCTCTGCCTGGGATTTGGAATGCTGCTCCTTGTTCCCACACCCAGCAGGGCTGTCACTGCCTCAGACTCCCACTTGGCTGTCTCTGAAACCTTCCTCTACCTAGAAAAAATCATGGCTCCATTGGCATGATTGACTTATGCCCCAGGTCCTTACCTTGGGACTTACAGATATAAACTAAGAAGAAAGCACTCCTTTTTGAATCACATGGGACTGAGAGGGGATCTCATCAACACATAAAATGTCTCAAGGGTGGATGTCACGAGGACAGAGACAGACTCTTCTCAGTGGTGCCCAGGGACAGGACAAGGGGCAATGGGCACAAACTGAAGCATAAGAGGTTTCAGTTGAATATGAGGAAAAACTTCTTTACTCTGAGGGTGACGGAGCACTGGAACAGGCTGCCCGGGGGGCTGTGGCGTCTCCTTCTCTGGAGATATTCAAGGCCCGCCTGGACAATGTCCTGTGCAACCTGCTCTAGGTGACCCTGCTTTAGCAGGGGGGTTGGACTAGATGATCTCCGGAGGTCCCTTCCAACCCCTGCCTTTCTGTGATTCTATGATTCTCACGAGACCTAGATGGGAAAACATGCAGTTTGAATTCTTTGTTCTGATAAAACATTGCTTTATTTTTTGTGTGTGTGAAAGTGTTTTTGCAGTTCTGAGAGTAAACCTAAGGTAACAGGCAGACCAGAAGTGGTTCTTGCTGAGATCTGGGTGGGGCAGCGGGGCCCTGTGTTAGGCACTCGGGTTAGCTACGGGCTGCACTTGTGTTCTAGTCCCAGAATTTCAACCTGTGCAAGTGGCAACTCATGTGTGGCTCTAACAGCCTGGGGAAGCAGGCTGTAACCTGGAAAGTGAAGCATCCCTGTTCTCTAGTCTAGGTGATGTAGGCTGACTGTGACTTAAGAACAGCAGACTTTGTTTTCTGTTCTGGGTGAAGTGTAGAAGCTGATTTTTCTTTCTTTACCTAGGGCTTCGTTGAAATCTTAGTTAATTTTCTGTTCTGTAGTAAAATATTTATAGTCAGGAATACCTCAGAAAATGCTTGTTCATCTTTACAAGGTGTTTTGAAAGTTCAGTGGCGGACAGAGCTTGAGAGACAATCCACAGTGCTATAAAAATACAATCACAAAAGCTATTACAAGGATATAATGTACAAAGACATTCCTTTCAGTTATGAATGGAAAGGTTTAGGTTTATGCCTTTGTGCTTTTGGAAGCCACAGATGCTATGTCCTCAGCCTAAAGCATGTATTCATATTTCTACCACCTGTAACTCATCCACAGCTGAAAAAGCTGAAAAACACCTAAGGAAAAAAAAAAGGGGGAAGGGGGTGGTGGTGATGAGCTCAGTGCTTGTGTTAAGTCATTGTCAGCTGAAGCTGCCCCTCTCACCACTTCTTTTCCTACGGTCAAATAGGTTTCTGTAAAGGGCAATAGGATATTTTCTGAACTGCAGCTGCAGAGACCTGTTGTGGAGTCAACACTGGGATCTGTCTGTGCAGAACTTGCTGCAAGTCCAAGTCCCAAGTTGCCTGATTTTAATTTGATAGTTTCATTTCACAAGAGTTTTAACCACAAGGAAGATTAGGTATTATTTGCTCAAGTTTCACCCAAATCCTTCTCCTTGTAGGAGCTGCCCTTAGGTAGCAGTAAAAAAAATACTCAAATGCTGACAAACTGGTATTCTGCTCCTCTCCCAGGTGCAGGATGGACACTGCAAACCCTTTTAGCAAAATCCAGGAGTACTAGTCTAGCACAGTGATGTTTGTAGTACACTATTTCTAATTCCTTTGTGTATTTTCTGGAGAGGGATTCTTCAGCTTCCCCGGTTATTAGCCTGTGCTGGGAAGTGAAGAATTTGGTACTCTCTGTAAGGAGTGGTTTCCAGAATTTGGAGCATTCTCACAAATGGTTATGTGTGTTCTTTTGGTTCTGCAGGCCGGGAGATGATATGCTCTAGAAACTGCATTACGGATCCTTCATGGACCATGTAATGATTTCCATATTGATTAAAATAACTTTGTTTTATAAGAGCTGTTCATTTTAGAAAACATAAATGGCACTAGTTGTGCGGCTTCATGTGAAAACCTTTGCTTGCTTGTATGGGGCAGCCTGTCTTTAACACCACCAAGCAACTTCTGCTGTGGTCAGCCGATCAGAGTGATGGTGCATTTAGATCGCAGACAGGGTTGTGCGTGGAATTTCTTTTCAGCCATGGGCAACATCACCATGGTCAAGGATTTCTATGTATTGAAAACAGTGAAATCTGTTAATGTACAACATGAAGGTTATTTGTGCATTTACTGTTTATGGTGGGTGTGCTTGGGGAAGAGAGAACATTCTACTTATAATTTTAATTCCTTGCTAAAGGTTTATGTGCCCAACTGTATGAGATCCATGAATGTCAATTCCTTTGCACAAGAAGCAGTTTAGTATCCTCTCTTTGCTTGGTGTATTTGTTAAGTCAAATTTGTGCATATTCCAGTAGTATTACATTAATCTCTTTGCAACAGGAAAATTCTTCCATATTCTAAAAATACTTAAGTAGTTTTATTTTATTCTGTTATTTTAGTAGATAAGATTGCTTCCTATCAGCAAGAATTCAAGAAGTAGCCCAGCTTAGAGTAGATTGTCCTCATAAATTATATCCTCCTAGGAGGAAGAGAAAATCAGAAATAATAAAAGAGCTTTACCTAGGGAAAAGGCTAATAATGTCACTAGCCTCATGATTTCAAGTATGGAAATTGTCTTACAATGTGAAATTCATTATGTTTAACATTCATGATACTGTTGGACTGTTTAATGTGAAACAACGTAATTGATTTTGCCATAATGAGCCATCTACCAAAAAAATACTTAGGGGAAAATCTTCTGGCCATCTAAAGAATTTTTTTAATGCAGTTTTGCATGCTATTCAAAATAAGGAACTTATCAGAAAGATCTTTTTTAAAATATATTAAAAAATGGTATTGTAAGTAAATGTGTCATTCTGGAAAGTAAAAGCAGATGTCAATATTGGTAGCTCTCTAAATTTCAAACTTTACATCAGAAGCTGGAATAGTCCCTCCCTTCCCCTCTCCCCCCTCCCCCCCAATCAAAATAAGTGTTATTTGAATTAAAATCACATTGTATTTTTTTATGGTGACTTCATTTATAGTGTTTACTGGTGTTCAGTCCCTCTGTTTATGAACGCAACATCCACGGGATGGATCAGTGTAAAAAGGGCCTCTGCCTCACCAGCACTGCTGTGCCTTGTGTCGGGGAGTGTCAGTATCAGTGCGTGTGCTGTGGTCAGCACACTTCTGTGAAATACCTGAAATTCTCCCTTGTGAATTTCCACTGTGAACAGTGAAATCCTTCAGCTCTGTGTGTGGTGAACCCGAGGAAATGGAGGCCCTCAGGGAAAGCAACTTTCTTGGGGCGACGCTTGGTCCTGTGTGCTCCTCTGGGCGAAGGCAGGATCAATAGTGAAAAAAGCATTTAGATGCCCCATACCCATTTCTGCTTTAAACTATGTTTTAGAGTTGCTGTTCAGAATGCTGCTGTGCATCCAGTGACTTCCCCGCGTCAAGATTCAACTATCACCCATGCCTCCGTGAAACTCTCTTACATTTGGGTACTTACTCCTAAACCAGTTCTCAATCCCCAAAACTTACTGGAACGGTCTAGTACCCAAACCATGCAAAGGGTGTGAGCCTGGAGACCTCTTAGCAGAGTCTCCATTACCTTGACCCAATGTGCTAGAGGCTGTGCACAGAGCAGGAAGCTTTTCCTACCCTACAGAGCAAGTAAAGTGCATACCCAGAAGGCAAAGGGACTGTAATAAGGCTAGCAGACTTCAGAGGAGCTTTTTAGTACACATTAAGATGCTTTATAGGCATTTAGGTTTGTCACTTGATATTGATGAATAATCCTGTAGTGGTCATTAGTAAAGGAAGGGCTCAGTCCAGAGATGATGGCCCTCTCGCACCTCATTCCTGTTCATGCTGAGGCTACCACTCGCAGATCCAAGGAGACTCATTTTTTTTTCCACCAAAATAACTTTGAAGCTTGGGTAAGGTCTACCTCCAACAGGCTGGAACCTCACTACCTTAGACTGCTGTAAAAATTCATATACTTTAATACTACTGTTTATTGATTAATTTTGGAAGTGTTATACCAAATACCTCTATAATGCAGTGGGTTTGTTCCATTATGTTCCGTTCAGTTGCTGAATTCCATGTTTTATTGCTGCTGAAGTTAGCATAAAGTGAATCCTATGAATGTCTTTTCCACTAAGTTCCTTGAACTCTGTTGCTGGCCAGCTAATGTCTGGATGGTCACTAGAAAAAGTTACAAAAAAGCTGCTTGAAACCCCCCTCAGATAACTTCAGGTGTTGCTCCAGCAGTCTCCCAAGTATTGCCCATCCAGGCTGGCTCCCCTCACAGGCACCTTGCAACCCTATCGTACCACTGTATAGGCAGTATGAAAGAGGATTTCGCAAAATTGTGTTTCTGAAAGAAATTCTCAGCGTACCAGCCACTAGCACCCTCAAATGCTGTAGTTTTTTATGCAGCTGTATTCAGCGGTGGCCTTGTGATTACACCGGGGGAAAAAACAAGTTCTGGTTAAATAGTTTCATCTTTGAAATAGTCCACAACTGAAAACCCCAGGGGGGAAATGAGCATATCATTTTCTCGCTATTTTAAACCACATAAGCACCAAGAAAAATAGTATGATTCATTTATTTTGGAGTATGTTAATTAACTAGCAATTAAAGCTTTATAGTATTTTCTTTATGGAACAACAAAGGCCAGTTTAATGCCTTTACTTTAGTTTCGGCTCATTGAACTGGCTTCATACCTGGTACAGACAGATAAAAGCTCTGAAAGCATATGAAGTACCTGCATGCAGCTGAACATGGCCCACTTAGCTCAGAAATATGATGGGTGTTCACAGGAGGAACTTCCATTCATTCACAGCATCTGGTTCCATTACATTCAGCCCAATCAAGCCATGAAACTGAAATTAAATGACTTTTGATGGTGGTAACATTGTAAGAATGAAAGCAAGATTGGGGGAAGGGAAATATCTGCATGGCAAAAGAGGTTCTTGGTGAGGACAAGCTGTGTAAAGTGCCTTTAAATTGTTTCACATAAATGACTGGATGCATGGGAAGATGAACTTGGAACTGTTTGATTTATCCAAAATGCATTTCACCTGCCCCTTAGAATCTAGATTTCTGTCTGTGTAACACAGCTTCATAGCATAACCTCATCCTGCAAAGGCTCCAATGCCCACTTTCGGGTCTCTCGGTGACGTGAACACCCCCCACCCTGCAGCACGCTGTCCACTGCCCCTGCCGTGCTCCCCTGCGCTGCAAATCCTGTTGCCATCCAGCGTTCTCCCACCTTGTGGGCGTAAGTCCTGCTGCCGCCTTCCTCAGCTGTCTGGGGGGCACAGGGTGGACAGGGGGACTGGTGGGGAGCAGTCAGCAGGAGGTGGGTGGTGGGAGCTGGGCAGTAGGAGGGGGGAGGTAGGGTGGTGAAATGGAGGAAGCAGGAAGAAAAAGATGGGTAAAGAATATGGACGTTATGCATACCCAGAATAAAATCAGTGTCTGGAAATGGGCTGTGGTTTTTAGCCTGAGGGCTCTGCCAGCTTGTGTGTTGAAGCGTGAGCAGGGGAAGGAGGGGGATTTTGCATGTGGCTGTTGAAAAACATTGGGTGGTAGGGCAGAGTGTTGCAGTGTTACTTTCTACTTTGAGGTGTATGGTGATCTCAACCATGAAAAACTTGGTGCAGCTTCGAAGTCTCTATATTTGTTTTTGCCACCATTACAATGATCTTCATTCACTGTGCAGCCATGATTTTCCAATTAAATGTATGCAGTAGGGTAGGCACATAGTGCAAATGTACTATATACACATTATAGTATAATACACAAAATGCATTATATAATGTATTTTTACTGTAATATATACATGTAGTACATACATGTACTGTATGCACATTACACAATTATATACACAATATAAATTTTTAAGCATGAGGGTTTGGAAGCCGGAAGGTGTTCCCATCTCCCTAGGCTGTTAGACACTGAAAACGTCAGGGCTATGGCATGGTTTTAGTGAAGCTGTTGTCCTGCTTAGGACAGCTTTCTGAGTCATGTGGAAAGAGAAGCTCTGTTCAGACATACCTACGCTAAACTCATACACAAGATAACTGCTGGGAAATGCAGTCGGACTGTTTCCCAGGCCGAGCCACTAGGTCTGCGGGAGGGCTTAGGGAAATGGGGATATGCTAAAGGCTACGGAAACACCACCCTGCTTACAGATGTGGCTGCTGTTTCTGCTCTGCAAAAGTTGTCGTAGCTCTGGGTTGATACCTTGGTGCCACAATTTTCCATTGGTAAAATGGTAGTGCTCTCCTATGTCTGAGGGCTGGTTTTCAAGGTGTTGGTAAAGGGGATCACCGATGAGAATACAGTGGCAAGTCATTGTCCCAAGTGGTCTGCTTGGGGTGTCCTAAAACAAAATGGAGACCTTATGCCCCTCTGCCTCCTGTTTGCTTGCTGGATGCCAAGTGCCAGTTCATGGCCTGATTCACTCCCCGCTCTGATAGCAAAGAATCGTTGCCCTGGTGTTGGCACATTCCTCCTCCTGTGGCCAAGCTCTTGGCAAGGGACTGGCATCAGTGCAGGTTTGAAATTAATACCTTGCTTGCTTTCTGTTAAAACAAGAGGAAAAATAGAGGATAAAAATACAGAAGTGTTAATAAAGCTATTGTAGCCTTATTCATGTACATATAGCTTCCAGATTTTTTGAGTACTCCTTAACTGCAGAGTTATTTGAAATAGTTGTGTACATCTCCTAGTAGTGTTGCTAGAGCTGTTGGTACCCTGCCACGCAGGCAGCTAGACCCTGAATGGATATTCTTGGTACATAGGACTAGATAACCACTGCCTTCTACCTCTTCATAGCTCTTCCAGGTTCAGTTCTGGTACCAAATCAGGTGTCTCCTCACGGCACCTTCTTGCTCCCAGGAAAGAGCAAAGGTCTAGCAGCTGTGCAGGTACCAATGGGGCTCCCAGGACAGACAGCAAAAGCTGCTCATGCCCTATGCTGTTTCCAGGGGTGAGGAAACAGGAGGCCTTGAAACATTCTCAGTGCCAGAAGTGCCCTGCAGATGCCCAACACAGTCCCTCACAGTTCTGACAGCGCTGGGCCAGGCTCTGGGCTGGTATTGAAGGGGGTACCTGAAGGCTGGGTGGTTCTACAGCTTGCTCAGGGTACCAGGGCAAATCAGTGATAGTGGAAGGAAGCACATCTGTGGGCTGCTCCCTCATCTAGCGCTGAGCTTGTTGCAGAGAACAAGTGCTTCATTTGATTTCTCTAAATACCTCATTGCCTCTAATGATAAACTATGTTTTCCCAGCAGTTTCCCCGGTCCTGAACCAAGCTGTGTGCAGCTGTTGTGTTTCCTGTTTATGCTCAGTCACTGAATTAGTCACCTCCACAGATATTTTTTTTTTCTGAACAGTTTCACTGTTGCTTTTTTAACTGGCTTCCTAATGTTTCTGTGATTGTAGGGGAAGGATTTATTAAACATTAATCCATCTAGGCTTACACGTATCTGCCTCAGGTTGGCTGGTGGGCTTGCTGCCACGCAGCTCTCAAGCAAGCCAGCTCCTGCTCGTTCCCATCTGCAGTAAGGGCTGGGGTGCTCGCCTCAAATCCTGATACTCCTTTTCCTCCCTTCTTCAAAGTGCTGTGGAAGCAAAATACCCGTAGGTGAAAATGCTGGATATTCTACACCTGTGTATGCTGCCCTCTTGGTGAGTCAGGACTTAATTGAAAATGTTGACAATGTAATGAAAGAAGAAATGTCAAGACAGGAGAGGGTGGCAGTGTTTCCATGATGTGTTGAGTTTCTCTCTTTGACAGAGGTGTGTTGCTGGTTCGAGGGTCTTTTTGGTGGTGTTTCTTTATTCTCCTGAGTGCATTAGAATAAACCATTTATGTTTCTAGGTTAGTGGGTAAGATCCCATGCAAATTGTTCCTGAAAACATGCTTGCTTTCCTTGTCCAGGAATAGCATGCCTTTTCATGTCTATATTTAGCCTTCTCATAAACATGGGCAGTTCCTAAAACCAGTGTCTTTCCCTTTACACAGCCAAGTCTGCCAGAAACCAGTCCAGAGAAAGCAATTTCATTTACCACAGCGTTTCTCTAGCCTTACTATTTTTGGAGGTGTTTTCAAAGGCAAATGCACAGAAAGCAGCAGCCGTTTCAGTCACACACATTAAAATCAAGTTCCCTAATGTTAGCTGAGGAATGAATTTTACAACACATCACTTTTACTGTCATACCTGAAATGAGTGATTTAACTGATGACTATAATTTAAATCAAAATATTGCAGGCTTCATTCAGGGAAAGAAAAAAATGGGTGAGTTTTAAATGAGAAATAAATCTAGATTGAAACTCTGGACTTTGTTTTCTGATGCTAGTTTTCAAAATAATGAACATACTTCATCTTGTTATACATGTTACACCACATTAATCCCCTGAAGCATGGTCTGTTGTGCCAGTGTCCCTTGGCGAGTCCTGACAGGGCTGCCACTTCGTCATCTTCCAGAGTTCACAGGCTCTGTGCCAGGGTGGATTTCTGCGTGAATGCAATCCGCTGCCGATGTGTGCGTAATTAAACAGGCCTTTTCCCACGTGAATAAATACCTGCATGGTTACGAAAAGAGTAGCACAGAGAAGAGATCAACTAATGAGATTGGGGATGACTTGTAAGACAGGGAGTGTTCTGTGGGTGGATAACAGCCATCCAGAAAAGCAGTGGGGTCAAGGCACGGTGCTCTGCAGGGCTCCCTTGTTAGGGAAGGCACCCTGGGAGGAGATGCCTCCTTCCTCCTGACTTAAGGAAAAAGTCACCTTCCCATACACATTCACGTTTTCTCGATTCTGTCCGTGTAGTGCTAGCAGCAGGCATGTTCCCATGCCTTCACCAGACAGACGTGGATCTGGCAGATCTGCTGGGAGGACTGAGCAGCTTCATAGCTAGCTGAAGTGCTTTGTATGGTTGCCCACTGCTTCACCAACAGCTAGATTTATGTTCCTTGTTTCAAAGTATGTTGCTGTGAGTGGCAAACTACCCCGTCATTCCCAAGGCCTCCCACCTACAAGCCATACAAAAGCACAAGGGAACACCCTGAGTCCCATTCATACACGTAACCTTGAATCCTAAGAACTAACCCGAAACTATTCCACAATGAGTTACGCACAACAGTGTTGTGCCAACTTCAATTTTTTTTATTTATGGGTTTTAACAAATAATGTGTCAGCAAACAGTTGTGTAACTCATCCATCATATCATATTTATCCTCAATCAGAGGATATTTTGAAAGTAAGTCGTATCAAGTCAAGCTTGTGACAGGGTGTATGAATCTGAGTGCAGCTGAAAGATCCCAGGGCTGGTGACTGCCTGTGGCTGCCAGGCTGCAGTGGGCCACGTGCAAGCAGTAAAGTGATGAGGGTGAAAATAAGGTGCATACAAAAGTCACAAATCAATCTGCTTTTGCTTTTCCTGCCACTCATATTCCTTCTGCATTCTCTCATGATGTATCAGGAAGCCACCTTGGTTTTTATTGGATTCAGAATTGTGGGATGTTTTTTCTTCAAGTGTGCATTTGATGATAGTTAGAGAAAATGAAGATTTCATCAACTACTGAAGTGTGTATTTGTACAAGATGGGGCACTCTTAGTCTCTGTTTCTAGGTCTGCACATGCTGATAAATGAGGCTGAATTTACCCAAATGCTTCCAGAGAGAAGGACTCGTGTCCTAAGGTTTTAGGTAACTTAGGGCTTTTCTGTGTACAAAAATGAAGCAGATTGGTGAAATGAACACAGCTGAGTCATGTAGATACCCTGTTCCTGAACAGAAGGGAACTTCTCTTGAATAACTGTCTCTGCAAATAGAGCATCCTTTGGGGGAGTTCTTCTGGCACAGCTGTTGGAGGATCCTGTAGGCATCAGGTTAGTGGTTGTAGGCATCAGGTTAGTGGTTGTAGGCATCAGGTTAGTGGTTGTAGCTGAGCTCTCCAGTGTGTCTTGTGTCTCCTCTCAGCCAGAGAAGGTCTGGTTCTGCAAGGCAGGAGGGAATTTTGAAGAATCCACAGGCAATCTGTTATTTTTGGATACTTAATGCTGACTTGGTAGCCTTAACAGTAACAGATTACTATGCATAGATATGCAGTAGCCTATCCATCTGTTAATTATTGTCCCAAAATGGTGGAATATTTTTCTCAGTCATGTAAGTCACATATTTATGCTGGAAAGGAGCAGGCGATATAAGTCATCGCAGTGCTTAGTTCTTTGCTTTAGAAGAAAAGAGTGGTTTTTCTTTTGTCTTAAGTGCCTTTTCATTTTAATGTGATATAGGTTGAATTGTGAATAGGTTTTCAGAAAGAAAAAACAAGACTCAGTCTGGGGTCTCTAGGCTTTGGCTGCAAAATGGAAATCTCTTTGTTCCCGAGCAAGAACCAAATGCCAGGGTTATGTGGAAACAGGTACAAAGTTGTCCCAGTTGGTTGTTGTGGGGCAATTAGTTTGGTATCTGGATGCCAGATCTCTTCATGTGCCTAAGCATGTGAATTTGCAGCTTCCTTTCAGAAGATGCCATCGCCCTTGCATATCTCTTCACTGACTCTTGACATGCAAAAGTAATGAATGCGGAAAAATTATTTCAGTAATGATTTGGGGATGATAGGGGGGGAATGGAAAAGTGCTAAGACTCATCTTTACCTAGCTGTGAAATTTAACTGTAGTCCTTTTTCCCTTCTGGCTCCATCCCAGATGCCACCCTAACATAAAAAGGAGGAAGAAGAGGAGGAGGGACTAGTTGGGACAGGTAACCTGGGAAGAGGGGCAGAGCAGGGCTCACATTGCTCTCTATATTGTAGGTCTTAAAGACACACCCGAATCCCTGCTTGATATATATGGAGAAAAAGAAGGCAAATCTGTCAGGATATAAAAGGGATAAAGACTTCGGCAAAGCGAGTAAGCTGGGTGTAAGGCTAGGAAGTAGGAAGAGATTTCAAAACAAAAACCCTTGGAAATGGGCTAGAATTTGTGAATCTCTGCAACTTGGAATGCACCCCAGTCAAAAATGCCTCTGGGTACCCTGACCTCTGAAGAACATAATTAAAAAGGGAAGTATACTAGATCATCGCTTGAAAAGAAAATTCAGTAGTGGCATGAGCACTTGCTAATTTCAAATATGAAGTTTCCTCTGGGAGAACAGTAACTAAGGGTTCCCATAATATCACCAAGGCTTTGATGGACTTTGCGTTTGGTTGGTTGGTTGGGTTTTTTTTAAAGCAATAAGCTGTAGGCCTCATCCTTTCTCTATAACCCAGAGGTGATTAGAGAGTTCCTGTGAAGTACCAAACAGGCGATAGAAAAGATGTGAATAACCATATCTTAGAAGAAACATTTGAACTTTGCCTTAAAAAAAGAAAAAAAAAGATGGTAAGGACAAATCTGCCAGAGAGGTAAATGTGTGCAAGTAAGAGTTTTATCACCTGTGTTAGAAGCTGGATCCTGTGTTCCTTAAAAAAAAAAAAAGTAGTATGTTTAATCGTTCCCTGGAAATGAGATCCCTGCTGTAACAATTAATTCATAAAGCTGCCAAAGACTTCCAGGCCTGTGGGAGTCAGGCTGGCATCCGTGATTAATGCTAACTGCAGGTGTGTGGCTGGGTTTCCAAAGAACCAGCCGTAGGGGAGGCATCAGAAATTATTTAACCCTGCCCAAGTGGGCTTTGTCAAGAGACCCCCTATGAACAGATAACAAGAGGGAAATTGTAATTTTACAGCAATTCAGCAGGTAATGTCGAGCGCCTCTTGGGGCGCTTTTTGCTTCAGCAGAGGAAAAGCATTAGAGATGATTGAAGGGCACTCTCCGTATTACCAATCTGAAGTGATTCAAAGAAGTCGTTCAGTGAGTTGATGCAAAAGGAATGACCCACAGCTTCTGGGTAGCTGCAACTGAGGGGGGGAAACAGAAGAGCTAATCATCTGCCCTTGTTTTGTCTTTACAAAGTCTTCAGTGGAAGATCCAATAATATCAGGAAGTTCAAGAGGTAAATCAGCTGCTCTGTGAGCTGTGCTCGGCAACCCAGGCTTTGTTAGAGACCCAGCTGGAAGCCTGGCTGGGCTGGGATCAATAATGTGTGTGCAGAGCTTGGCTCTAGGAGCTAAGCTCTCCCATCAGCAAGAAGGGAGGGCAGGCAAAGGGCCTCGAGTCATGATTATTGTCTCG
>NW_009258754.1:5291880-5315843 GCF_000687185.1 Egretta garzetta
GGTAGTTTTTTGGTTAGTTTTTTTTCCTGACTTTTATAAACACATGTACGTGTGCTCTCTGTCCTGGGCATTTTGGCTTTTCTTTTTTTTACCTTAATGTGGATTATTATTATTTAAGATTAAATGGATGAAACAAGGTGGGTTTTTTATTTGGCATCCATAAACTAGGGGGTTTTTGTTTAAGATGTTTAGCAAGTGCCTCAACTCCCCAGCACATCCAAGGGGGTAAGTCCTGCAGTATCCAAAGAATAACACTGGTGTGGGTTCCCATTTGAGCTGTGCAGAGCAGGGAGGGTGCTAGTACCACTGGGGTAGGAGAATTGTCATTTAATGACTGCTGGTGACACTGAAGTCTCCCTGGCATACAGGAATGTGCTGGGTTTACATGTTCCAGCCCTCGGGCTCCCAGGGAGTGTTTCACAGTTAGGTACCCAATTCCTACCAAAAATGTGTCTCTGCACTGAATTGCATCACTGGATGACAGCATTATTCTGAACAGTTTCGCCTTCAGTGCTACATGTGATAGAAACAAGCAAAAGCCACCTTTGCAAATACGCTGTGGAGCAGAAGTAGAGAGGCTCCTGATGGCTGCAGTATGGCCCCTGGCTGGGGAGACCCTGGGAAGGCCGCGCGAGTCCTGATTTAGTGCTGCTGCTGAGCGTTTCCATCCTTGAAGATTGACCGAGTGTGTGGTTTGCATTTACACTGCTTGTGTGGGGATATCAATATCAGATGCACACCACTCAGTGAGGTGTGTCTCAGCACCGTGCACACATCCCCTCCTGGCCTTTTTTGTTGAGTGCGTGGCCCTTGGGTTTTTTGGAGAGGAGGCTGCCTGGAGCTTCAAAGGCAAAGGGTAGGAAATGGCCCACTGTAGGAGTGGTAGGGATATCTCTCATGTTTCCAAAAAGTAGACATGACTCTGTTTACTCCATTTATTTCAATGCCATGATGCCCCTTGACAGAAAGGAGGAGCTCGCCTTTGAGAGGGGAGAGCAAGGAGGGGGTGTTTGTCCAGCCTGTCTGTCCGGGGAGCCTAGAACAGGGGTCCCTTGTGGTGTGTGGGAGCCACTGAGGCCTCGTTACAGCGTTGAGGCTCATTACAACCTTGAGCAGCCCTCTCTAAAGCCTGGAAAAGTGAGAGTAACACAGACAGAGCTTGGAAGGGGAAACAGTCAAAAGACTGCCTGAAGAATTTGCTAGAAATTTAAGTGCAACCCCAGGAGGGCTGCTGGAGGGGGTGCCAGGCATTTTTAGGTCAGGTGTTTGATTTTTGGCCTGGCTGCCAGCATCCCCACACCGGTGTGTACCTCTCTTTCCTTTTCTGTCTTAAGGCTTTAATTCACTGTATTCTGCTTGACTAATAAACTACTTTTAAAAATAATAAAATAAATAATAAAATAAATAATAAAATAAATAATAAAAATAATAAAAAATAATAAAATAAATAATAATAAATAACAAAATAATAATAATAAATAACAAATAATAAGATAAATAATTAAAAAAAATAATAAAAAAGGCTACCCTGTATCACCGCAGACACTGGCAGGTTGGATAGCTCCCTAGGGGAGTGAAGTATTTTTAAAGACTTTGGGTGTTTCTGGATTCCCTACGGAAGGAGCAGCAACAGGCTGAAGGCAGGGCAGGCGTCTGAGGTTGAAAGGCAAGGTCCCCAGTGATCTGTGACCCCTGTGACATGGAAGTCTGGCAGGGCTTGGCGCACATCACTTGCGTAATCAGGTACTTCATGCAAAAGATTAGTTTTCTTTAATTCCTACACTAAGTAATTTGAGAAACCACCTAGGATTCCAAAGGTTGATACAGATTTGGTTTTGTGTTGGCATAAAACAAGATTATGCATAGTTTTGTGTTTAAATACATATTTTAAATGTACTGTGATAATGGACCACTATCCTTTTCAGTCAGTCTAACCTGAAGAGGATCGGAGAATTTATAATGAAATTAGAGGAACGCTCAGTTTTGGTGATTTTTTTCTTAAAGCATCAGCAAAGTAAAGAGACTGATTTCTAATGAAGCTCTTCATGTGCCTCTGAATTCACGACAGCTGAAACAATTCTGTTAGCTCACAGGTTGGATTAGAATAGCAAAAATGAAATAAAGTGCCATCTAGGTAAATGATCAACTACCAAAGGTGTTGAAAAACAAACCTGAGTAGAAATGGTCTAGGCACCAAATAATTAAATTACGATGATGGATGATAGTTTAATAAGGTGATCGTTACGAGACTTCTGGCTAGGCTTGCAATCTTGAGCACTTCTAGCAGCATTGGCTGGCACGTTTGGAGGGAGGCAGCACAGAGGATTTGAAACGAGATTTCCATCTGACAACTGTCAGTTTTGCAGGGAAAACTGCATCGTTTGCTTCCTGTAGTACACGGCATAAAGCTGTGTTGTCTGTCTGTATGTGTGAGGCAGCTCCTTCACATTACTGGGTTTCAAATGCTTATTTTCAAGGGTTGTAACAACTAGCCTTCTCCTCCTTTGTTCAGATTTTTAATAGATTAAAAGGCCAGTGCATAACAATTAAGAACCAATCCTATGAGTACTGAGCACATTCAGATCTGATTCTTGGTGCCTGTGAAAGTTGGCAGATTGGCACTGGCTGATGAAAAGAAACCCCCTGAAATCGGAGGAAGAGATGCATTTGTTATATCTTCAGAAGCACTGAGCTCTCGCGCTGTATCACCAGCAAAACTTTCTTCTGAACTAGGTGGTAGTGCATTAAAGAAGAGGAAAAAGCAGCTGTTGGCCTTTGGGCAGACAGGAATATTTTCTCTCCCAATAGAGGTATTTGGGTTTTGACTACCGATCTATTTGCTAGAGGCACTGCAGAACCACCAGACAGCAGCACACATTAGATATTTGATATCTAGGCCTGCACACATGATCAGATTAGAGGCAAAAGGTGCCCTGATGTCAATCTCCTGTTGACACTCACTCAAGTGTGTCCTGTTTTTCCTAAGATGGTTCGTAGAGCACAGGTGACGGGGCAAAAGGCAGAAACTTGGTCTCACAATGGAACCTTGATCCAGTAGTGATTTCCTTTTTTTTTTTTTTTTTTTTTGGGGGGGGTGGGGGAGGGGGGGGGAGCCAAGCTTTAAAACAAAACAAAACAAAAAAATGCTTATTTTAGAGTCCCATATATTTTCTTCCTTTGCATTTCTGAAGTTGCACATGTTCTAGCAGAAGCTGGCTTACCTGCGCAGCAGTGCAGATGGACAAATTGGGAGGCAGGTCTAGGAGGTCAATCTGCTTGCATTAGGCTAGCAAAGTAGTGGCATTTGCAGCATCTCGAGGAATAAATCACTTGCTAAAGAGCCACTTTAATTTAAGAAGCCCATTGTTTCCCATCAGAATGCAAACTGAGAAAGGACAGGTTGCAGCAGAAGCAGCTTTACTGCCATAAATTAAACACAGGAGTGGTTTGGGGTTCACAGTTGCTCTCCTGTCCAGGCAGTGGAACTTGAGAACGACTTAGAGGCACCACAGCAAGAGGCATCACAGCAAGTGTAAGTCATGGTAGAATACAGCTTCACTGCTGAGCTTTGCTTTCACAGGAGAATTTATTTAGATTGTCCTGTTGCCTCTCTCAATCTGAATTTAGTAGCCATAAGTATACAACCTTGAACATGAAGGCAAATGTTGGAAACAGTGGAAAGCCTCTTTATTAGATAGCAGAATAATTATCACCGATTTTCATGAGTTATATTGATTCAAGCGTAGAACTTATTAATTGGTATCTCTAACACACTGTACTGTTAAAATTCATCAATACAGGTCTCATAAATGCCAATATGTAACAGCAGGTGCTGCTGTAATTTAATGAATCATAATTTCTATTTAGTAAATCAGTTGCCATCACTGTTAATTTTTAATTTGTAAGTTAGTGCATCACCCAGCAGTATAAGAGGAATGAGGCTGCAAACACATTTTCAGTAAATATGATATAAATACCGTGACTCCTGCTATTCAGTACATCCCATATGTTAGCTGTTGATAACTATGATTTTCTATAAATACAGCATTGTACCCTGACCTTTAAAAGGATGAGATGTAAAATTGAGAAATTTACCGTGATAAATATCTTTTGAAAGAAAGTGAAAAGGATCCGAATTTACGATTGAGCAAGGGGAAAGGTTATTAAAGATAAGTATGTGCTTCTCTTAATGAGTTCCTAGGACTCAACCTGGGTTAAGCAGGAAATTCTGATCTTGAGCACGCCTTTGCTCAGGAGGGATATGTCTCCTGGCATGAGAAAAAATGTCAAGTCTCGATTTAGGTGTGTTTGGATGGGATTTCAAGTATAGGATAGTGTTGTCATCCCGAGGTAAGATTGTAAACCCTGTGAAGATGCCTGGCCTAGCACGGATCTGCCGAGCTGGGATGATGTGGCAGCATGCCTACGGGACTGCTGGCTTCGTGTGCCTCTCCCCAGGGGGCTTGGGTACTTTGTGGAGCCAGTTCTCTGGTGATGAGCTGGTTCTCCAGTGATGTTCTCTTGCCTGCTGCTGCCCTCACTAGCTATTTTGCAGCTAACTTGAGTATCTTTACATGATCTGCTCTCATGCTTCTAAATTGTGGAGGAAATAAATTTTGTGTGCCCGGGTGCCAGGAGGTGATGGTGCCAAATGACTGCCAGGCTGTGTCCCAGGACAAAGTCTGCCATCTTGCACAGCAGCCTTTCTCTATTCTGCAGCCTGACACGCAGCAGTCGTGTGACAGATGTGCATCGTCTGCCTTATTGCACCACTCAGTTTTTTGCATATCCCCTGCGCACAAACAGCGTGAAGCCGTGGCAGCACAGAGACCGTGTCCTAGGGGCTGTCGGGAAGGAGAACTGCGCGGAGAGACCACAGTCCAAGGAAACTTGTGGCGAACTGCCCCCATGCTGTAACCACCCTTGTCCCGAAGGATTCATACCGCTGCGTATCCAATTTCACTCTCAATCAGTAATTACACAGCTAGCCTCACTTCAGATAGGCTACTGATAGTTTTAAGTCTGCAACAACGTAATTCTTCTTGAAGCAGGTTTTACCATCGTTGTGGCCAGCTCTTCATAGCAAGGCTCTCGGTGTTGCCAATGGCAGTGGATCTAAATGAGTGAGCAGTAACCAAAGGGTCACACGCTGCTGAAAGGCAGAAAAGCTGATCCACAAAAGGCCTTTGGTAAACACTGCCTCTAGTGCTCACAGCTTAGTAAAAAACCCAGAGCGATTCTTACTTCTGTGGGAGAAGGCACTCTGAGTGATTTCTTTAAAGTTTTTGATCGTTAAAATGTTAGTGATTTTAAAGATGACACTGAGGTAAATGGCAAACTCCCCCCAGTATGGCCGGAGTTTTTGCATCTAATTTGGAATCATGGTCGCTTTCTGACCAAGCCTCTGCTTCTGTGACAGATGAAACAGTGAAAAGCTCTAACTTACAGTGAGCAGAAATGGTGTTTCCCAGAGTAATAACCCATCCTTCCTCACAGGGCACTTCTGCCTGCCCAGTCCCTGTGGTGTTGGGGTGAAGTTCACCCACCTGGTAGAGTGTTTGCAGCACAAGGGCCCCGACTTTGGTTTTGTTGGTTGGCTGCTTGGTGTGTGGTTTTGAGGGTGAGAAGGACAGGCTAGCACAGAAATAAGCATTATTTTAACTGTGTTCTGCCAAACGTAGTTTTGACATCACAGGGTGAGTTAAATCATTTAACAGACATTGACTCACTGAAGAAGCAACCAGAATTCAGTTTTCAGCAAGAAGTCGAGGGCTGCCAGAACTTCTCCTCAGGTCCAAAACATCTGCCTCATCGTTGCTATCAGCATTTCTGTGTTTAAGAAGGCCTGAAGTTTAAATAAGCTATCTCATTAGCCACTGCCCAGCCTTGGAGCTAACTGCATGGGGAGGTGCGTATCTGTTAGTCTTTTGTATGATTTTACTGTAATTGCTGCCATCCTAAACCCTCTCCTCCACCACCCATGAAAAACGTCCCGAGTGCATGTTCTTTTTCTTTCAAGTGTAATGAATGGCATGGAAAATACTCCAGAGTATCTAGATATTTTGCTCCTAGTTATTTGCAAGCAGTGTCAACTTAATCCAGAGGAGCCTATTTATTGTCTTTTTGTTGATACTATTTTTTATGCTTGGTTGTAAGAGAAACCATATGTTTGCTAGAATGTCTGACTCCTGAGCACACATCATTTTTGCAGTTATCTCTTTGGTTACAGCCAGAGGTGAAAGATGCTTCAGCCTTGCTGTTCTTAATGTTGCGCTGCACAAGTTACTAGCAGCTCCTCATAGACTGCAGGTTTCCTAAGGATATACAGCCCTTTTCTGCTAAGCCTTCAGTTCATGTTGACAACATGTTCTTGCCTGCATAATTCATCATTTTCTCCTGATCATAAACTCTTATGCAAAGGAAACTATTTTAGTAGTGAGCCCCACACCAGGTTGGGGGTGTGTGTGTGCTCTCCCATTTGGACTGAGAACTCCCAGTTAAAATGGGCTTTGCTTGCCTTCAGAAGGAGGTCTCTACGTATGCCTGGAAATAGGAGGAATGCCAACCCGGCATCCCGTCTCTGGCGAGTGGGAGTGACTTTGGGTTCGTTCCAAGGAAACACACTTACCTTTCCTTCCTTTCCATTCTCTGTCCCTCACGGCTGCTTCTCCCAGAGAACTATCACAACAAATATTAATAAAATACTACTGGCATTTTGCAAGTGAGCTATTTGCAGTACCTCAGTATCACAGCATTTTACCAAGGTTAAACAGTACTCGATTGGAATTAAAAATACCTTCCCCAGGTTAAGATCTTCTTATTCAAGAGTCAAAAAAAATGCTGAATTCTCTGATTCTGATTGATTCAGTTAAAAATACCCCCTTTCCAGTATGCCTTCTGATATGTAAGCCTGCTGATACAACTACATGAAACTCAGCTGGGATGGGGGAGTGGAAATCTCCCGTTTCATTTGCTTCCTTTCCTGCCCTCAAGGCAAAATTCTCAACATACAATATGGAAATGCTGGTTCCAGTGACATGTTTTATGCCACCATCCAATCTGGCTACAATTTTAATATAAGCATCACATTAGCAAGTGTTTCATCTCCCTAAAATATCTCCTTAGTTTTTTAAATGTAGTTCTTTAAAGCTTTCACGACAGTTCAAGTATGTATTATTTCTTCCTTTCCCCATTCTTTTCACCTCCTGCCATCCTCACCAGCTTGGCAACATTTCCTTGGCCCTTTGGTGACCGAACTTTCTCTCACTGGTATGAAATTATAGCTCAGTCTGTTTTCTTCCAGTCTGCAGGAAGCAGGAAGAAGCCTCGCATATCATGACTAAGTGACATTTAGCACATTGAGTATAATCAGTTTCAGCTCTTTTTGAGCAGGCACTGGTGGATTTAAGAAGTCAGCACAGTGGGAAGTGTCTTACCCACAACAATCTGCCTACTCAGAGACAGCGAGTTGGACTTTATTTAATCTATAGCTCCTTTAAAGTGACAGTGTTGGTAAATGGGATGCTCGTTTGCATCTCCGTTTCTGGAAAGCCTCTTGCTGGTTCTGCTCCATGGCACTGCAGATCTGGGTAACTGGGACTGCAGGGATAATGTTATTACCAGCAACTCACACGTCTCCAAGGAACTGTTGTGGGTTGTGCGTTCAGAGGACCCTTCACAATTCCTCCCGCACCCCGGAGGCACCAATCAATACCTGACTTTCTCTTGCTGGTGTCATCTGCACAGGATATTGGCAGCATCTCTTACAGCAGGTGCTCATTAAGAAAATACAAGCTTTCCCTGCTCAAACTTCCATTCACACAGCGTTTTGTGGTTTGCATAATTCCTTGTGCTTAACATTTTACAGGAGAGCAAATGAGATCTTTGAATCAGGCAAATCTGCTTGTGTAAATCCACCCCGGAGACCTGGCTATCAGCTAACCCCGGCTCATGTGCTCGAGCTGTGTTTATGACTTATTGTTCGCGTGCTTATGTGTACGTGGCCTTTTTCAGAAGTACAGCATACAACAGAAAATTCAATGAAGCTGTTCTGAGGGCCCACCATGGGGAAGTACAAGGTAATGGATGAGGAGGATGGATTATAGGAGGGGTTTGAGGCATGGTTTAGGGGAGGAAAGGAAGGCAATAGGATCAAAATCCTATTGTTTCACAATTTCTATAGCACTCATACCCTCAAACAAGTCAGGCCGCATGCTACTCTTAATTATACTGGTTTCAGACAACTGAGATGAACCCGTACAATGCCAACTCATGTAGTTAGAGGATTAGAACAATTGAAGGAGCGGGCAAGAGACATCTTCACATTGCATATTGAATTGCAGAGGGGTACATGGATGTACTCCTGTGGGGCAGCAAATGGCAATGATAAAAAGCAGAAGGCACGTGAGAAGGCAGAAACAAATGATGGGAGGCAGAAGAGAAGTATTTCCTTCGGTAGGTGCTTACAGTGTGCATGTTACAATGTACAGTACAAAAACTGCAATATTATTTCTCATGACTCGTGTTGCTTTTGGTAAGGGACTCATGTCCCTTTGGTATTGGGAATTGCGTATCTCTATGGGTCTGTATGCTTAATGCTGGACTAAAAACAAATATAAGCTTTAAAAGTCAGACATAAACTCTCCTTTATTTGCCCTCTCCTTCAAGTAGCTGCCATGTGTCTGGTCTTGTTTGAAGGCCACAGAAGAGGTAGTGAACTGCAGTCAGTTTAAATGCTGATCAGGATTATCAATGATTAACAAGTTTAAATATGTTTGCAATGTCACATTTGGTTCTGTTAACGTATATTTTCTTTGAATGAGATGGGTGATCTGGATTCCTCAGTATAATCACCCTCTTTCTTCTTTACCAATGTTAGCCACGGGTTTTAGTAGCAGTAGCTTATTTGCATCTGGAGCGTGGATGGAAGTATTGAAAAATGTAGGGAGACTAGTAACAATTCATTAGGAAACCCCATTAGAAACATCTTTTAATGACTCTCCCTTTGGCAAGCTAACACTTTAATTTTTCCAGTTGACTTGTTATTAATGTGTTTTTAACCAGAGACATTTTATTTAGTGCAGCAGTATTATGCTGCACTAAATCAAACCCCATATAAAAACTTATCACAATGATGAAATGATCATTATCAATCAAACATGGTCTTGTTATGGAGTGAAACCAAGGGATTTCCTTTGCTTTTTGCTTTTTTTTTACAAGACCTGTGTTCCATAAAATATTAGCTGTCATTAATTGTACTTACCTACTTCAAAGCTTCATCAGATGCATTGCTTGCAATCTTGCTGGTTGTTTGCAGTGTAAGAGTAACACTTGTCCTCGTGATCTAATTTGGCATCTAAGAGCTGACACTGTGTTGTGCTGTGGGAAGGATATGCTATGTGGATGATTATTGTTAAAGCAAGTCTTTATTTTGCTGTGGAAAATATGAATGTTTCATCTTATCTGCTGTTATCACAAGAAGCAAGAGATACCTCACTGAAGCTCAGCGTATGCTTTCTCTGTTTTTCTCTCATAGCTTCTTCTATCTTCTTTAGTTGGTACCTAACTGTATCGATTGCTTCTCTTTCTCTGCATGGTCTCTTTTTGTAAATATGGTACACGTGAAAGGGGAAACAAAATATAGGAACAGTGCAAAACAATCTGTAACTCGTACCTTAAGCAATTATGTATTGTCAAATATATTTTACGTATTTTATCGCACCCATCACTGGCTTGGAGTCAGCTGTTCCTCTGTCTCTTTTCGGCTCCCTGTGTGCTGTCTTTCCCTGGGCTGGGTGAGGTGCATCACCGCCATTCTCAGCCCCTGCCTTTGGTGACAGTTCGCTTTGTCTCATCTGTGCCATCCTGGAGGTGTCACCGAGTTTGGGAATCTGCACTCCAACAAACCACATAGTGACCTGGGCATGTTCCCAGAAGCAACCAGCTGTTTGTTCTCCTAACAGGGACAAGGCACAAAGAGTAGAAGGGTTTTGCAAAGGCCATCTGCGTTAGTGCCTCTCCAGTTATTCCTGCCCTATTCCTCCCCTTCTCTTGTTTCTGCATAACTCTGTGTGCGCACAGGTGATGAATTTTTAAGAACTGATCTAGAGTGAAAACTTCTCAGTTCTCCAGTCCTGTTTATCATGATGGCATGCAGGCGCATGGGCTGGCATGGGTGGGGATTCTCGGGGCGGGGGGGTGTGATGCGACGCAAGTGCAGAGTGCTGGGGATGCTTAGCCTGGCTCTGCCCCCAGGAGCAATGCTTCCAAACCTGCCGCCTTTTCCCAAGGGACACAGACCTTTTGGGAAGCCACCGCTTCAGCTGTGTGGTGGTGCCTTTTGTTGTGACGGTTTTGGGTGTGGGTTTCAAGGCTGTGTATTGAGTAACAGCATAAAATAGGGATGTAGATCCTAGTTTCAATGCATTTTGAGGGACCTTCTGAAAGCAGGCTCTGCCGTGCATTTTCCTGTGTTTACTAATCGATAGATACTACTTTGGCTTACAGTTATTTCCAGCCCTAGCCTTAAGTGGTCACAGATCACTAACCTTTGGGTCATGCTGTGCAGCTCAACTCTATGCCCAAGTGGCTAAAAAAAGCTAGGACCCGATCGATGTGGATTCAATGGCACTGACAATAGGAGTTATGCTTATTACATTGATTTTGGATGTTGACCACTGCTGGTTTTGATTTTTTTTGATGAGCTGTTTCAGGTATTTGGTGTGGCACTGGTAGCAATGTTGATGGGAAAGAGGTAATACAGCTACTGCTGTTCACGAGCTTCAGCTCCATTCCATCTACCAGCACCACATCTGATGCTTTTGGCCAATGCCTGGTGCAGATCACCTGCCTAGAGCATTTGTCATCTTTTTTTTTTTTTTTTTTTTTTTTTTTTTTCTTCCTGTCCTACAGTCAAGCAAAATTACATTTGTGGTTCAGAAACTTACTGTAGTGCACATACAACTTCAGGGCTTAAAAAGTCTAAAAAGAAGTAGCTCTGTTTTCAGAGCTTGATCCAGCTGCTTTTCCATAAAGAGGGTATTCAGTCAGTGGGATTTCTGTGTGGAAGGTCCTCCAAATATTGCCGACTGAGTTACCAGCCTATAGTCACAATGTGAAACTCCTCATTTTTCATTTTGATGCTTTAAAGGCCTACTCTCACTGCTTGTTTCAGGGAAGTGGCTCTCCCTAGACATCCTGGGTAGACACTGAATGGTGGGACAGTCTCCACTCCCGAAGGCAACTCAGGGCTCCTGAGTTAGGTCCTGGCTTAAAGTTACCTTCTGAAGGCGCCTAAGAAAATGAACCTCTTAATGCTTCCCTGGCCCTCTAATCCTGTAAACATTTAGTGGTGTAAGTATTCCCTCTTCTAAAGTTTAGCTATGCTGAAATCATTGAAACTGTTGCTTATTTTGTAAAATATGACTTCTGGAGGTTATATAGTGAGGTCCCAAATTTGAGTGAGGAACTCTAGAGCCGCTTCATTGCAGGTAGTTAACAGGAGAGGTTACCTTAGCAAAGCAGGTGGTTTTCCACCCTCTCTTCTAGTATTAGATGGACAGCATAGTATATGCAAACCAGAAACATGTCCTTTGTAAAGAACTATTAAGTGTAAATTGCAGCATTGTTTGCCTCTAGATAGTAGTGGGACTAACTTGAAAGAGAGAAGGGCGTACTGCTACTTTAAATAAAAATTTTAAAAGGAGCAATCAGTGTTTGATCTTTTATTAAATATTTTGCCACTTGTTCAGGGGAAAGAGCTGGTAATTTTTCAAGTAGAAATTTGCCACTTTGCAGAGGAAAAACAGATTTGACTGAAAGGGTATGTACAGAAAAATGTGATGGGAGCAGTCATGGTGGGAGCCAGAGATGGAATTCCATCTTCAGTCTAGCGTGATTAACTAAGTATTTTATTTTTCATACATGTGTATGTAACTATTTTGTGTGGTTCTGTTTAAAAGCTTTGTTTGCGTTTCCTAAACGGGGTAGAGTGCAATTAAGTGCAGAAGGATGGAAATGACCTCTGATTGCACCTTACCCTGTGGCTTTATATTCTGGCGCAGTGGTGAGTATCCTGTTAATATGGTGCATTTCACACCTCATTGCTGACCATATTAAAAGTTTTTATCCTCACTAATTCCTTAGTAAATATTAATGTACAGTATTCACTAGTATCTGTCTATTTCATTTACTTTACCCATTCTTCTTTGTAATTCATTTTATTCCCTTTATCCTATGGTGATTCTAATCAAAGCCAAATCCAGTTGTTCTAATGATCAGTTTTTATTAGTCCTCCAGGCAAACTGCACTGCAGAGATATGTCATTGGAGCCCAATATTATTATGCCTCTGCAGAAATGATTAATTTAACCTTTTTGCATATTGCAAGAATTAAAAACATAATAAATCAGCAGAGGTTTATTATACTAAGTGATGTATGTAACCTATTAGGCATTTTGTTTGTTTTAGTTGTACAGTACTTGTCAAGTTTTCTTAAAAATCATCATTTATGGTCCTGATCCAAAGGCTGCTAAGGCTGATGTATAAGTTGCTGTGTTAGTTTTGCAGCTGACTGATCTCAGCTGCTCCCATATGAAACTCACGATAAAAGGAAATACAACATTAAACCCAGAATTCCCATGGACTTTAGTTGAGGCTAAGATTGCAGCAAATAAGTTTGGATTTTCTTAATAATGACACTTTGTTAGTTTGGGGTTTTTTTAATCAATAAATATAAAAGCCTCAATATGCACATGAAATGATATGTATTAGGGACTCCTTGTTTCTCAGATCTCTGCTGTGAAGTGTGTTGTGGACAAAGCCAATGGGACTAGTGGCTGTAACATTGTCATTACTGTCACTGCAAAATGCAGGAGGTGTAGTGATGGATCACAGCACTGGACAAACACTGAGTGAAAAACTGGTTCCTGCACCAAAACCCACGTTTACTCGACTGCAGTAAATCCTATTCCAGCAGATAGTGCTGGCAGCAAGAGAGGCAGAGGATGAGGGCTTGTACATGGCACCAGCACTCTTGGCAGTGATCTGAACCCATGCTCTTGTTCACAAGGCCTTAGGGGCTCAGCTGTGCCCTGGGCAAGAGGCGGCCTCCTGGGCCAGTGGTTTTGTTCCAAGGGAATTATTTTGGCAAATAGACACTGGTCATTCAATTAAAAAAAAAATCAGTGGGTAGATTGAATAAATATGTTGCATCTCACATGAATAAACACGGAGTCATTCCCTGAGTCACAGAAATGGTTAAAAGAGCCAAGAGAGGACGTGGTCACCATCCTGCCAGCCTGACTAGCGCAGCGCGCGTGGCCGGGAGGGGGGATTCCCAGCAGGCAAAACAGTGGGAGTGATAATAATGTTCTCCGTATTCTTATCATCCCAAGTAGGGCAAACAAAACACTTTAATTGGTTTGCAGTTCCAAAATATTTCACAAACACCAGACGGTGGAAACGTTTCAGTGCTTCTGAAAGGTCCCAAATCTGATTGCCAAGAGGGAGGCTTGGCGGCTGGTGCCACCTGGGTGCAAGGCAGCCCGAGGAGTGCGGCGAGCAGGACAGCTTGTTTGCTGCCTCGCTGGGACTGGCACAAACCCAGGCTGGCTGGCAGCAGGGCAGCAGCTCCTCTACCTAGCCGAGGGCTTGCTTAGAGGGTTTCACTGGTATCTACGCATTCCATTGACTTGGCTTTTTCTTAGGAAAAGCTTTTGTTCAGTGATGTTTGACAAACCCTTCTCTTTGCTCTCTGCTCCCAACTGCTACAGGCAGCGGCTCGTCGCAGGTGGAGGGGCTTCTCTGAGGGATGGGGTTCAGGCCCTGCCCGCCCGTGTGTTTGAGTGGCTGATGGTGCATGTTCATTCTTTGAAGGTTCATCTTTCTGTGGCTGATTGTGAAGGCTCGTTCTTGAAAAGCAGGAGCAGTGAGGAAGCGGAGCACTTCACTGGGTCAGTGGGTAGCGCAGGAAGGAGCAGGGGGAGGCGAGGAGGAAGGGAGGCAGAAGGAGAAGCCCAGGGCAGTCTGAGGGAGAGGAGCTGGGCTCTGCTAGCCATGGTCTGGGTGGAGACATGCAAAAAAGATTGTGGCTTTTGGCAAGTGAAAGGGAACAAATGACCAGGTCGGGGCATTAGGTCTTTCCAGGAGCCCCTAGGGAGGTGGCAGGACCCCTGGCAGCCGCCCCTAGGGTCAGTGTAGTTAATAAAGCTGAAGGGAGGTCCAGGGTTACTGTTCCCTGACCCATGAATGAGGGGGAAGATGGGGGTAGCCCTGCACCTCTGCTTATTGAAAGGACTGGAAATTATCAAAAATGAGAGAGAATTTCTTGGGAAATTGGAAATCCTGGTGAAGGACAACACGGTATTGAAAGGCATAGGCCTGACTTGCAGCCACCCTTCTGTGAAAGGCTGCTCTGCCCCGTCACGTCCCACAGCATTTGGGGGACAAGTGGAGGGGTGGGGGAGTGCCCAGTGCAGGAAGGGAGGAGTGGGGCAGCCAGGGGGACCCAGCTCCCAGGGTATCTCCTATTGCCTTTCCTGAGGAGAAAAATGTACTTTTTTTCTCTCCTGTTTTCCTCCCTTTCTCTTCTCTTTTCTTCTTTGCCTGTAGCACTGAGCTAACCCAGGTGAAAGTTGCCAAGAACTTTCTTCCGAAGGCCTGAAAGAGCAACAGGGGAATGTGAAGCTCTGCTCCTCCAGGTCTGAGAGGGGCAGTTAGAAAGCAAACCCCTAAAGGGAGTGGGGAAGAGGGGATACAGTCAGGGCTGGGGCAGGAGCAACCTGTGCTGTGGCCTAGGCATCAAATGGGACTTGGGCAAGCTGAGCTCTGGAGTTGCTGTTCAATGGGATGAGTAAAGGAGTGCTCAAGGAAACACAAAGTGGAAGCGGGTGTTGACAGAGGTGCAAGCATGTATAGTAATATACGTACCAGAAAGAACACTAATATAAATTCTTGCAAATAAAGACCTCCTGGTTTGTACTCAAAAGTAGAAAGGAATAGGGTAAAATGAGCTAGAAGAGAGGCAAAATGAGCTAAAAGCAAGGTATATGACACTGAGGGATTTTTAATTGAATGAAACAACTTTTGTTGAATGCTGAGAAGCAGAGGAAATGGAAAATCAAAAGGCTGATCAAAAACTATCTTCTATTTTAGTTTTTTTTTCAACTTTGGGAGTTGGCCTGGATTTCACTTGGTGGTATAACATATCTTTTAAAGAAACTTCCATTTATAATTTTAAAATTATCAGCAATTCCTCCAGTGGTTCATTCCTCTGTTACTAAAAACATGTGGCTTTTGCCAGGCTAAATTTGTCTGGTTTCATGCCCTGCCTATGGGACTTGCTAGGATGAAAAGACTCCTCTTGCCAGTTTCCCTTTCCCCACGTATTTCCTTAGTGGTCAGGCATGCCTTAACCTTCTCTTTGATAAGCTAAATAAATTGAACTCCTTGAGACTGTCACTGCTAGATGTGTTTTCCCATCCTTTAATCAATCTCATGACTTATATCCAATTTATTGATGTGTGAACACCAATGCTGAATGTAGTATTTAGCTGGCAGTAGTGGTGATAAATGCAACGGCAATATAATTTAATTGGCTTTCCCCTGCTATATGCCCAAAGCACTCCAGTCCTCATAGCCCTAAAGCTACTTGGCAAGCTTATGCTCAGATCGCGATCTGCCGGGGTGCTGTAGTCAGGCTGCGTGCCTATGACCTGCTCTGTTTACCTGCTGTCCGGCTGATCAGGTGATCCAGCGCACACAGGGCTTGGTGGGGGTTTTCCCCAATGTTTACTCTTTGCTATTTATCATATAAATGGTTCATCAAACAATTTTCACTTTGTCCTCATTGCTGGCTGCATCAGGCAATTAACAAAGAGAGTGTGGGTTTACCAACGTTGCTGTACATGTAGCTTTTCTGATTATATCAAAAAGATTGTTTCCTAGCATAAAAATACTTCGATTTTACTCAAGGAAGGAAGCATTTGCTCTGTCAGCAGTTTCTAAAGACTTGTTTTCTTCTTCATGATATTTTGTACCTGTCCAGAAAGTCTTTGCACAGCAGTAGAGCTGCCTGAATAATCTCTCTGCACTTACCGTGCCACACGTGCCATGGGAATTCCCAGCCCATCTCCGTTTTAAAAAATCCTTTCCCCATATTCTTGGCCGTAGAGTGAGGAAGAAAGAGGTTAGGTTGGTTTGTTTGGGGGCTTTTATTTTTTTGCTGGCTGGTTTGTTTTCATTTGTGGAAACAGGGTCTGGGGAAGGAGGGAGGGGTCTGGGGTTGGAGGGTCTAGGTTAAAAGGTAATTATTTTTGTAACAGAATTAAAACCTGAAACACATTGAATCGATTTCTAATACAAATAGGATCAGCATTAGCTTTTAAAGGATTGCTATTATCGTTTCAGGACTGCAATGTGATTTAAACTGTAATAGATATTGATTTCTATATTAGTGGTCTTGCTCCTTGTATTGCGTTTCTGCTGCCATCTGCTAAAACAGGAATGGCATTTTTCACTTTATTGACTGGACAGTGAGTTGGAATACTGTGTTCCTGCATGCTCCGGATCACCAAGATGACTGTAATCTTACAGGGAAAAGGAAAGTTGGGGGCAATTCAACTGCTGAGACTACCTGCATTTTAAAGTTCTAGGTACCAATTATTAAGTGTATCTCAAATAAAAACTCTTAAAGGACTTCTAAGTCACTTATGGAAAGGCAGAATTGTTACCCTTAAGAGCACCATAGCTATTCCACAGGGCACTATTTTTAAGAAAAGATATAATTACTGTAGTGTCCTGTGCTGGTAGCATAAAACAGCCTGGGTGGGATTTCCCAGGGCAATCAGTTTTGACTTTGCTGCTTTTAGTGGGAGCTCAGCTATAATCTCACCCACGCAGGCAAATGCGAGTGCTGGCAACCCACGAATCTTCCTCCCCAGTCCAGACCAGTAGCTGACTGGGAATTTTCAATCTCCTCACTGAGCCCAGCATAGCCAAACTCACTCTGAGGCTTTCTCTGCAAGATCTCCTCTATCCCAATTCCCCCATCTGTCTTTATGTTCAGCATTGACCTATTGTCTCTTACCATTGCCAAAAGCATGGGAGGCTCACAGGGCCCTTAGGGCCCTGCTCGTTGTCTTGCATCCACCAGCAATGTGTCAGCTCCTGACCTTTCACTCCCGCAAACGCACATCTCGGCCTGTCATCCCTGTTGCTCCTCATGCAGGAGACAACTTGCGCTTCATTATTTTCTCTCCTTAAAAATCCTTATTGCGATCTCCCTAAGGGAGGGGGGCAGCTGTGCACTGATAACACGCATGTGCCATTTATCCTTTTTCTAGCTCTTCATTGCTGGTGTCTCGCGGTCCTTGAAGAAGGGCCGCCCCGTTCTCTCTCCCCTCTGTCCCTCTGGAGTGCTCAGCAGGCAGGTTGGCCGCTGCTTTTTGCTGCCCGCAGAGGGGTTTTCTACTGCTGCTACACATAATATTTGTAAAATGATTTTTAGTGAATTGCTCTATAAATGAACTTTATTGCAGAATGCTATTCAAAATTGGAATATTCTGAAATGAAGTTGACTCTTGATTATGACTTTTCCCAGAAAACTGATTTTGCCTAATGATAGAGAACGGTAATAAGTAGTACTTAATTAGCATAAATTAAGTTTAATGGGAACAAATTCTGCTAGTGCCAAGTAGTTAAGAGGTGTCTAATAGAACTGGAATTCTGAGAGTTCATCTTCTGCTCCCTGAAGGTGCCAACTAAATGTTAAGGTCTTTGTTCTCCAGGGCATTCAGGGGCCTCTGTCAAGTATGCAGCTGAAGTTTGGTGGCCTTAATTCAGGGAGAGCTGGCCCAAATTGTTCAAGTTCATGAACTTGTGTAGGAGTCTTTTTTTTTTTTTTTACGTTTCCTCATCTCCGAATGCTCCATTTCCAATCTTCGGTTGCACTATTGCATGTAGTTAATGACAAGGGTGAAACGTCAGGTTCCCATAGTTAGCGAGCCATGCTGTGTTCCTCCTCAGCAAGCATGCGGGGCTGCATGTCCCAAGCTGCAGGTGACGGGACATAGGAATTTTGAGAAAGGCAACCCCCCCTGTACAAGTGCGCCTAGCCAACGCGTACACGTCAGGCTGATGTTATTGACCCCTTATGTCAATGAGGAACAGAGAGCTGGAGAAATTAATGCTAGGAAAAAACTGGAATGTTCCACAAATATCAGTCATGGGAAGTGTAGAATAAAGCAAATTAATTTAAATAATACATTTTGCATACAAGAAATAAATAAGAAGTGTTTGTTGTCTTTTTTTTAAGTCTAAGAAAGAAAAGACTGTTTGTGCTGAGATTCTTACAATTTCAAAGCTGTAAAGAAACCTTTCTGAGAGGCCAGTCCACCGGTGGCACACCCTGCCCCGTGCTGGAGGTGTTCGGCTGTGCCACAGGCAGGGTGGCTCTGCCTCTGTAGGTGGGCACTTGAGCATGGGCAGGATTTTGGTGCCGGGGGAGCGCCACTCCAGGGCAGTTTATTATCTAACAAACAACATAAAGCAACAGGATTACAAAGAGGGGATGTGGTTTTACTTTAATTTGTCTCTGTGTTTTTGGGCAGACGGGCTCTAAACTTGGCCTTTTTCTATGCCATGCTTACCTAAAGCAGCCTGACCTATTCCATGGTCAGTTCTAACCATGCAGGTTAAAGTTCCTTCTGCAGCTTCTGCCTTTTTTTCTTGTCTTCTCTTCTTTGTCCTGACTTAGGCTAGCAGCTTTAGCGTACCAAGCCTGAACTTCCATCACCTTCCACGGGGATGGCTGCGGGATGCTGCTGGCATTACCACGGCCTCTCTAGCATTCTCTGAATAAATCCCTTATTTGTTCTTCAGATCAGGAGTGGTTTTTTTCACTCTGTGTTTGTAAAGCACATAAGCTTGGTGGTGTTTTGGCCCAGGACTTGGCCTTCCAGCTACTATTAAAGGTCTGTTTTGAGCTCTGTGTGGGTAGTAAATAGCTTGCCCATGTTTGCTATGAAAGCTTCTAATTTACAGGCAAAGATGTTAGCAAATTCATATTTGGATTTTTAAGCAATTAATTCCAGTCAAACGCAAACTCAGTGTATGTAAGGCAGCTAAATGCTACGTGTATTATTGCACCTTGCTCTAAACATTCTTCAAATGAAGGCTGTCTCTTCTGCCGCTGCTTTTGAAATCAGAGGAGTTATTGCTCAGGCCAGGTCTGGCCCTGTACTCGGTGTTTGCGTGTCAGAGCAGGAGCAGACGGAGTGCCACAGGGCCTGGGGTGAAGGAGTAGGTTTTGATCTTCTCTGCATTGGGCTGTATCATGGTCTAATGAAGCATGGCCCTCTAATTTCTCAGCAGAAAGAGTCCACAATAAACAGCTCCACTTGCCCTACCCGTGGCCCCTGATAGGAGGGGGACTGATGCAAGTTCTTAGAAACGAAGGATTGCTGTTTATTATGGCATAACTCTTCACAATTTGTAAGGTATTTGCATGGCCTGTTGCTATAATAGAAGAGGACCTCGTTGTCCTCCTCTGCATTTATTCTCCCAGGGTACCTGTGCTCCCGTATACAGGCTGGCAATGGAGAGACAGAGAAAATGACTCATTTTCCCAAGGCTACCTGGAAATCTTTCAGGGGGAGGGGAGGGGATTCACCTCCCGGGAATTCCAGCCTGGGGTCTCTGCCCTGCCTTGTGGCCGGGCGCTGCGTGCTGTGTCGCTGAGCGTGCAAAACAGAAGAAAGAGGAGAGCTGCTGCTGAAGGGTAGGCTTGTGTTTGGCTGCTGCTTCTGAAACAGAGCCCGCGGCTGGGAATGTTTATCATTGCACTCATAATGAAGCCATTACACTGCAGTCACAACTCTGAATTGCAGCTAATAGATTTTCATTTTGTTTTCTCAGTTAAGTCATATTTGATAAATGCAGAAATGTGTAGGGAGCAGCTTATCTCAAGTAGACAGTTTCTTTTTAAATGAGTGACTTGAATGTGCTTTGCATGAGGATTTTTGGAAAAAAAAAAAAGGGGGATTCTGTAGCAAATCTTCACAGGTATCAAATGGCAAACCCAGAGTATCTGCTTCCTGAGTACAAATCTTCTACCTTTTAGGGATCTGTTAACTTGTAGCTGTTGAACATAGACGTGAATTTCTTTGTGTATGATTGTATATACGTGTGCTCATGTATTTGCATGTGCACACAAAAATTTTATAGTGTTGGATACGTAACTCTTTGCAGTGCTTTCTGTGTTGGCTTAAAGACTGGCTTCAATGAATCTCACTAAAATTATTTTATAGGAAACAAAATTCCATTACCTGCTCCTCTGCAGACAAATGCATAAGGATGTAATTTTTGTCTAATTTATTATCTTTTCCTCTTTTTTTTTGGTCTTGTTTTGTTTTGTTTAAATGGTACCAGGTGGTTTGCACATAGCCTAATAATAGCCTGAGAAATGATAGTGCCAGCACGTGATATATCGTTGCTCTGGGTTGTCCATTTCAGAATTAGTCTAGAAAATTTTTCAGCACAAAGTACCTTAATATATATTATGCAGGGAGGTGGAGGTAATATTTTTTTTTTTAAATCCTGGCTGGAAAAGTCCTTACCGTAACTAAATCGGCATTCTCAGAAATACTGAAGGTAAGCCAGTCTCCCAAGACTGTTCTGAGGAACTTCTTGGCATTTTCAGACTTCAAGGCCAAAATGCAAGCATGCAAATCTGTGGTTTGGGCCAAATTTTCGACAGAGTTTTATAGCTGCAGAATGGATTTTCAAGAGTACCCAAGCAAATCCACAGCAGACTCCCTCCAGCAACTGAAAGAAAAATAATAAAATCATAAAGGAAAATCTGTCCCCTTGGCATTTCAGACAGCATTAATTTCAGAGGTGCTGAGCATCACCTCTTCTTGGGAGTTAGCTTGGCACTGAGGCGACACGCAGCCCAGCACAGCAGCTGTGTGTGGTGGAAGCCACAAGCCGCCTTCCCACAGCCGACCGCTGCTCCCCGTGAGGACGCTCAGCAGGTTGCAGAATCAGGCCCTGCGTTTCCGTCCTGGCCCCACGCCCGGTTCTCTCTGCGTAAGGCAAGTCTCTAAATATCGTTAATTGGATCAAAAGGCTGAAGTGCTTCTGTCACAGCCACCGCTCTTTGACAGCAGTTGCCCTATTGTTGGTGACTCTCTTGTCCCCCTTTTTCTTTTTACCTCCCTCTGCTTTTGTCCCCTCTGTTTGCCTTCTGGGTCTTCTCCTCTCACCCCAGTGCTGCCCCACATGCTTTCCCAGGGTTTTCTTTCCCAGTTCTTTCTTCTGCCTCTGCCACTTGTGTTGTGGTTCAACCCAGCTGGCAACTAAGCACCACGCAGCCACTTGCTCACTCCCCCACCCCGTCTCAGTGGGATGGGGGAGAGAATTGGAAGAAAAAAGTAAGAGCCGTGGGCTGAGATAGAGACAGTTTAATAAGAGAAAAGAATAACAATAGGAATAATGAGAATGGTAAGGGAATATATAGAATATACAAAACAAGTGATACACAATGCAATTGCTCACCACCTGCCAACTGATGCCCAGCCTGTCCTGAGCAGCGATCACTCTCCCTCTGACCAATCAACGCCCCCGAGCATGATGTTAGATGGTATGGAATAGCCCTTTGGCCAGTGGGGGTCAGCTGTCCTGGCTGTGCCCCCTCCCAGCTTGTTATACACCTGGCCGAGCAGGGGAAGCTGAAGAAGTCCTTGACTAGTCTAGGCACTAATTACCAACAACTAAAAACTTCAGTGTGTTATCAATATTATTCTAGTACTAAATCCAAAACACAGCACTAAACCAGCTACTATGAAGAAAATTAACTCTATCCCAGTCAAAACCAGGACAGCTTGTTTCTTGCCTGCCATGGTTCCTGCTGCTGGAGATGAATTTGGAAGGCACACCTCTCAGGCTTTGGGGCCCCTGTCCCTTCACCCATAAGCCATGTTTGTGCTCTCCATTCAGTTTTTCCTTTGCCCCTGTTCCCAAGGTGTAGGCTGTATGTCTGCTGCTTTCTGTCCGTCCCTCCCCACTTACTACCCACCACCATAACTGCATCCCTAGCCCCAGGCTGTCTTCTCCAGCTGACCTTCACCACGGCCCAGCTCAGACATATAAAACAAAATTAGGCAGTATCACGTATTTCGATAAACAAGCCAGCCGGCAGATCATGTAAACTGTGAGCTATGCACCTACAGTAATATGACCTCAGACTATTAAAATCACATACTTTGTGTCTGTTTCAGGATTTGTATATAAAAGTTGTACAGAGAGATTTTATTAGAGCTTAGTGAACCAAAATCTGGACTTGGATTTCCATAGTTCAGGAGTTGTTGGTTTGAATACGCCACAGGGGTTAAGAAGAAGGAATTAGAAGTTTGAAACCATGTTTGTTGAAACTCCCGATGAATTATACAAAGTTAGTCTGTTTACCAGAGTACCGTCATCTTTGTAAGACAAAATGATGGGAAAAATACTCTCAGTGAAGAATCCCACGTCAAGAAAAAATTGATTAATCTACTGAACTGTTCTTCCAAATGTTTTACCAGAGTAAGACATACACAGAATAGACCTTTGGAGGAACCAATATGAGGACACTGCTATGAACTTGAGCGAGCTCTTGCTTACCTGAAAGCTTCCGCAGTCACAGACCATTACTTCATACTGCAGTGCTGTTAAGTGGAAAAGGGTACACTTTAAGTTCAAGCAGATGGTATGAAAACTGTGGTGAATGTTTTCAGCAGACTCTTTAATGGAAGTTATGTTCCTCTCTATTTGTGATGATAAAAGTAAACAGCAATAGCTGCACTGTCTGAGCCATACAGTTTCTTCACCTCACAAATTGCCAGCACGGGCTTGCGAAAGGGCACCGTTTCCCAAGGTAGCTTGTTGAGTCAGCTACAGCTTTTCTGCCAGATTTGCCTCTGAACTCTGAAGTACTGCTTTCTAGGTCACTAGAGACCAGCAGTGAGGAGTGATGCGTTACAGATGTTTTGTTGGCGTGCCACATTTCAAAAATATATGGGCCCAATCCTGACAGATACTGAGACTCTGCTAGCCCCACTGGCCACGGGGCCAATGCCTGTAAGGTCGGGCTGCTTTGCTTCTACCTCACATACCCCAGATGCGAGTATGCACGTAAGCATCGGGCGTGCTAGGTGTATGGCATTCAGCCACTCTGAGCAGGTACTGTACTGGTCTAGGGGTTTGGTACAACTGCAGTCATGTTCAAACCATTGTGTGTGTGCACACGCCGGTGTCCAAACTTGCAGAATGGCAGAAAACAGCTGTCCCGTTGGTGACAAGGGAGAGAGGGCTGGCTGGCTGAAAAGACAGCATGATGAAATCCTAGGATTTGTGTATTCACATCTTAAGAAAATCATAAAATCTTTGACTCAAAGCTAGGTGGCAAGATTCTTTCCATTGAAACAGTGAGCATTTAAAACTGGCTTGAAACAAGTAAGAGGTGATTCAGCCTCTAACGGTCCAATTCTTCTTTTCCCTTCCTCATACAAAACAGGCACTAACATTTGAAGGGAGTGCAATTAAATGCTTTTTATTTCTGTGTAGCATTTAATCTTGTGCATACAAATAGTTCTGACTGGCACATTTTATTATGACTTGTTTTGCCCTTTCAATGGAATTTAAACTTTTTGCGCATCCCCAGTTTTTTTCTTTAATACTTCTGTTTCATTAAGAGGAGCTTACTGAGACTTCCAGACTCATCCATCAGCTTTCTAATGATGACATAAGAGCTAGTGTCTGCCAGTGTCTTCTGTCAGCAGCAAAACAAAGTAAACATGTCTGAGACAGTTGGGGGGGGTTGGGTTAGGGTTTTAGTTTTTTTTTTTTTTTTTTTTTTTTTATCGCTTAGACGTCCTTTCTTGAGGCTGCAGCGTCTGCCTGCATCGTCGGCCGTGCTTTTCTTTTTTT
>NW_009258754.1:5316108-5368807 GCF_000687185.1 Egretta garzetta
GTTGGGGTTTTTTTTTTTTTTTTTTTTTTTTTTTTTGGCTCGGATTTAAGTAAATATCCCGTGTCCAATGAAGCATTTCCTTTTTACTTACACAAGTGTCTCTAGCACTCAAAGGTGGGTATCGGAGCCCAAAGCATCCTGTTTGCTGCTCTGGCTTTCGGTGAGGATCACCTTTCTGCTGATGTTGCTTATACCAACTGTGTGAAGGAAATCCAGGTGCTAATGGCCAGTGGCCCCATATGATTTCCATCCTAGACTGGATCTCTTGGATCCTTTCCCCAGCTCTCATACAGAGGCATGGCCAAGTTTCATCTGCATCAGGAAATTAAAACACCCATTTTCACTCCCAGCCTCTAGGCTGAAACAGCCTCTTATGCACTGTGAGCACCCTTCTTCTGGTCCAAGCCCTTCAAGCAGTCTTGATGGCCATTCATGTCACTGTGCAAGAGATCAAAAGGTGCAGCCGTCTCCCCAGAGGAACCGTCCAGTTGCAGCACTGTTTTTCACAGCTGGTTTGCCAGGCAGCTAATGTGGTCCTGTCTCAGAGAAGGGTAGCCCTCGCTGGAGCATGGGCTGTGTCAGTCGTGTCACTACAGGCTGTCTCCACCCCTGAAAGCCACAGAGAGGCCATCTGTCCATTTATTTCTTGACCAGGAGTCAGGCAGTCACAGGAAGGTGGCATGTGGGAGGCTGGTTGTGTAGTGGTTGCTCATTTGGATGACGTCCAGCGAGAGGAGGACGTGTGGGACAAAGCACCGAGTCGCTCGCAGTGTGACTGTGTGTGGAGACATCTCCAGCAATGCAGCTGTAGGTGGGTGACCTTCTCATACTTCTGACTGTCTCTTGAATACTGTGATAAACTGTCAGGAGATTTCAATTGACTTGGTAGAAGCTGATTGTTTGCAGAAGTGTCCTAAAATCAGCAGACCGTCCCCATTCAGCAAAGCATTGAAGTGCATCTCTTTGACATGAATAGGATGTAAGTATTGACGTGAGGAGTTTGGTGCAGTAAGGATTTTAATTAAAATATGATTTCTTCAGTAATGTGGCTCAGATAAAATCAAACTCACGGACAACTTCAGTAAAGAAATGTTTCCCACAATATTTGTAAATATGTGGTGGAATTCTCTTTGATTTTTAGTGCAGTGTGACCCTTTATTTTTTTGTTTTCAGTACATTAGCAAATCTCTGAAAAATAAGTTTTGGAAGAGTTTTCTATTGCCTTAGTTCATTTATTCAAGTTTATCATTACTTTGATGTCTCTTACAACAAAAAATCAAAACTCATGAGACTTTTTTGGTGTATTGATGAATGTTTGCTTTCAGTTAGAAAGTAATTGTTCTAGAGATAAGACTTTTCAGCTAGCAGGTCTACTTACATATAGTAAATGTGCTGCGACAACATTTTCCTGTGTAATATGAGGCTACCTATATTTAAAAAGTTGTAAGGTATCAAACTTTTCATATTTCCTTGAAGTTTATGAAATTGCTAGAAAATAGGATTTTTCTCTCACAGGTTTGACACAGGCATTGAAGAATCCCTCCTTACATCTCCATACATATGAAATTACCTTTGACAGAAAAGATAAAGAATTTATCTCCTACTAGTTGAGAAAACTGGCCCTTTGATCAAATGCTAACATGAAAAACTTGGGGGGAAATTCAGTAAGACCCCAGTCAGTCATCACTGAGCACTAAGAATTTATCCTGGGCTTTTTCTATTTTATTTTTTTACGGAGGAAAAGGAGCACTTCTCAGATTTGTTCATAGAAACCTTTCAGTGACAGTTCCTCCGGATTAATCCCTTTCCTACAGAAAGGATGTTAGACATGCTTGTAGAACTGTATAGGTTTGTCACTGTAGTATATGTGCATCTGTTGGTTACAAAGCGGTTGTATTCTCTTTGCAGCCTTGTGAAGAAGGTAAATTCCCTTCCATAGTACTGGAAATGGGATTCCTAGGAGATTAGATTTGCCAGATTGTGTCTGTAACTCCTGGAGCTACCTCTGGCTGAGCCGGAGGCTCTGCAGTGCCTGTCTTGCCCCCCACAGTCCACAAGCATCAGAACTACCGCTGGGTCACTGTTAGATGCTGGTGAGATGCAGCACGTCCCCTGTAGCCTCATTCAAAATGTTCACCGCATCAGTTGGAAGAGTTTTGACTTTATTTCACTGGTGCTGTGTATTCACTGAGTAAAGCAGAGCAACTGGTTACTGGGTCACAACGGTGGCGTTCATCCAGGCCACCAAACTCCCTGTCTCAATCCACTCCTCCCTAGAGGGCTTGGAGAGACAGCATTGAAGAAAGCATCACCCAGAGATGCTGCTATTCGAATTTACAGGACTTCTTTTCCCATCACATCTGGGCCCAAAGACTCGAGAAGAGAAAGACCAGAGTGCTCCCCTTCAAGGGAAATTACAGTCAAATCATAGCAGTTTTAGTAACAAGCAAGGAAGGGAGCAGCAGGGCTTGTCGGCTGCGCCTGCAGCCCCCTTACCTGTTTCATCCTCAGCTCTCATGGCTCCCGTGGTGTGTGGTATTGTGTAGGGGACCACTTCTCGCTCGGGGATCAAGCGTGCAGCATCACACTCCTCAGCAGTTAGCAGTGTCTGCATTGTGTTCTGCTGCGGCAATTACAAATCACATCCCGTTAATCTCTGAGGTTTGGTGACACTATTATTTCAACTGCCAATGTGAGTTATTGTATCCTTTTGAACAGAAAGGTATATATGAACTACCAGGGAGGAAACAATTGATGTCAAAATTGAAGTCAAAATACTGTTAAGTTCATTTCTAATGAGTGCTAGTCATCCAGCTAAGTTTGCTCTAGAGGGAGATGGCAGATTCAGGCCAGAATATAATCCCTACTATCAAATGGTAATTATGAGAGCAAATACCTGTCTGTATCCATTTTGAGCTAGGTGCTGAGTCGGAAACGCTGCTGTGCAGAATGTTGCCTAGGGAATACAGAGAACTGCAGGATCTGGTAATGTCGTTTCTTAGAGGCGATAAAAATGAGAGGTGTTCTGTCTGCTGTTTCAAATGTGTTCATTTCTGAGCAAACCAAGACAGCAGCATTTCAGGTGCGAATTGTATCTCTGATAGGGGTAAATAAGCAGGTAGCACTAGAGGTTCAAAATATGCCTGGTTTGAGGGGTTTTTGCCTGGTGGCACATTCCCACAGAAAACTGAAACCCACCCAGATTTGTCTGGGGGACAACCCATCATTCTGGGGCATAGCCCAGGGCTGTTGTCAGGGGTATTTTGATACGTGCGCTTCCCCTCTCCATTGTCCCCATTCTTTTCCGTCTTGGCCCCCCAGGTCATATTTCAAGAAGGATTAAATGTGATGAAGCTTTTTACTGGAGGGTTTTGAAGGTTTATTTCCCCACAGAGACTCTTTTGAGCAGATACAGTGACTACTTCAAGAGGGGAAAAAAAATCTCCTTTCAAAACTCTTTTATTTTTGAGGTTCTATTAAAGGACTGGGCTCCTCTGTGCTCTCTTTTGTGCTCATGCCTAACACAATGTGATACCCATCAGACTGCATAGAGAAGTTGCTGGGTACAAGCAAAAAGAGCCTTCAGCTTTCCTCTCCACAATGCTTTTAACTTTGAGCAAGTCAGAGGCCCTGATTTCTCCCCAGATTATTCCAGGCACCTCTCCAGTATAAATAAGGTAAGTAATTCATATCCTGAGATGCCAGAAGTATCTAGGGAAAATTTTTTTCCATCAAGCCTCTCTTTTGATTTAGGCATTGCTCCCCACTTTTTTCATGTCTCTTTGGTTTGCCACTTTGTCACCAAGAGGAGCCACCTAGGAGGAAATAACCAGAAGATTATCAGGGGATGGGCTGGGTATCATTCTGTAATTCCTTTGCTTTTGGTGTGGGTGGGGGAAAAATATCTATGCTTAGCCTCCTCTTCTGCCTCCTGCACATAGAGGGATGAGCAACCGCTCATATTAGTTATTCAACCTCAGTGTTGCACCCTCCTCTTTTTAGTGCTCTTTTCAGGTGTCGGTTGTGGAGTGACTGACAACCTTGGTTCCTAACAGGGCTAACAAGCCCAGCTGCCAAATAAACTGGAGACAAAGGAGACAGCAATAATATACTGATTCGTTCCTTTGATTTACATAAGAACGGGTTTATAATGACCATAAATGATTATTTTTACAAGAGGTACATAAACAAGTAAAATTGAAATGACTGCTCTGCGTGCTACTGCACATTCCTAATGCTGCATTTGTACACGTACAAATGAATCCTCCACTTCCACCAGCCAATTACTGCCATAAAGTGCCTGTGGCTGTGCAGGACGGCAGTCCCTCCTGTAGCGCATGTATACAGGGAAGTCCATTCCATTCACCTCCACAGAGAGGGGACATTGATGAAAGGTTTGGCGTTACCCAGCTTCCCCATGAATCATTACCACCTTTTGTCTTTTAAAACAGATGATACTTAATATTTTTGTGCATTAATTGGAGTCAGGCCATTTGTTCTGTCTTGTTTTGGATGCAAGACAAGTGCAAAGGTTTTACGTGTAAGTAGTCTGTCAGGGTCTCTCTGTACTAGGACCCTGCACACTAGCAGAGCTCCCTACACAAATACTGCCCATCCCAGATAAAGGTTGAGCTCTCTAACTGTGTAGGTGTTATTGTGACTTAGTGTCATGCTGTATCCTACCCGTCAGAGAACTTGTGCTGTTCCCTTCAGCACACGGGGAGCCCAGAAATGTTTGGAGCAAAGAGGAAAAATAGCACTTTGGTTTGGGGAAGCAATTGGGATGTGCAGAAAAGCAGAAATGTCAGAAGGAAAAGCAAATTGCTTAGAGATACCTGAGGAAAGAATCTTCACTTTCCTTCCAGAAACTTGTGGGTGATGAGTGTTTTATGTCCTCAGCATCTTTCTTGGAAAGCATCCATGATTTCATGCACACAAAAAGCAAAACAGCTGAGATGTGAAGAGACTGAAAGAGAAGCAAAGCCAAAGGTTGACAGCTAGACTGGGTCTGTGCCATGCGTGGCAACAGGAGAAGCCCTTTCTGCCTGTTTTGGCTGTACAAACATCAGCATTGTCGCTATCCCATTGCTGCTGTAATCAAAGCACCCCCTTCAGCTGTGAGCATGAGGAGAACTTCTGTCATCTTCAGTTCTTCCTTTATCCAGCACCATACTAACCCAAGCATCTCAACTTGGAGGTTCAGAGGTGCTTCTGGCTGTCTCAGGTGTGCGAGGTCAGATGAGAATATTCCCGCTGTGCTGAGCACAAAGCCCTTTGGGGAGTGCTAGGTCCAAATCTCTCCATTCTCAGTCTTTCACAGAATCCAGTCCAGAATTATTAACACATGATAAATGTTTATGGATTATGTTTCCATTTTATAGAATCATTTAGGTTCGAAAAGACCTTTAAGATCAAGTCCAACCATAAACGTAGCGTTCCCATTTCCACCATGATAACGATACTTACAACCGAGTCTAGCCCACCCTTTGCTTCTACCAGCGTGCCTGCTACCTGCCACGGGGCTGGCTGTTGATTTATGCTGACTTGAAAGGAGAGATTTGATAGCTCAGCGTAGGCCAAGGCAAAAACAAATACATGAATATCAGTAAATATGGGGACAGGGAAAAATATGAAGACAGCAGTTAAGATTAGACATGTACCAAACGGCTTTAAAACATTAATTGCATTGTATACTTGGTCAAGCATGAAGTTATCTCTACATAATCATTTGGTGTATTTCAAGGATAATAATTAACAGCGTAGCAGGTAGGCCAAAAAACAAGCTCCTGCCTCTCTCAGCCTTTACAAATAAGGTTTGATGCGTACGTTGCATGGCAATCTCCAGGTGCCAAGGCATATGTTGTCATTGGGTAACTTCATTTTTTAGAGGCAGGTTGGGTGGCTTTGCGAATTTCTGAATTAAATAGCTGTTCGTAATAAGCCTGTCAAGTAGTGCTTCGGGAACCTGGTACCATTTGTTTTCATTGCAGGAAGTATTAAAAAAAACCCAACACCACACACATGAAAATATTAATCTCATTAGACCTTCACTGAGCTGAACTTCTAGGAGGCTGCATAATTTGGGGAAGGTTACTTCATCTTGCACTGTACCGTGTCTCTTTGCTGACAGCTTTCCCCATTATAACACTGCCTTTGATACTTCTCACTTGGAATTTACTGCACCTCACATCAGCAGAAGCTGTTGTGTACTTGTATCATCGCATCTGATTTTTTTTTTCTTTTAAGAACCATAACATCATTCTACATTTTCTATTTTTGATGCCCATCCTGTTCTTAGCAAGATCACGCATTTGGTTCTGGTACACCCTAGGTAAATACAGTAAATGATTGATCCTGCTCCAGATGTTCCTGGTTTTCACTAATCCAGGAGCCCCAGTGTCAGATCAGGACACTGTGGCGCTTGGAGCTGTACAAACAGAACAAAGACAATCCCTCATCAAATAATTGCGGATAAAGAATCATGAGCTACATGTGAGCTACAAGCTTGAAACCCAGCATATCATGACTTATGCAGTTTGATTTTTGATTTGGAGATAAGTTAAATGACCTTTTAGTAAATGCCTGAACTTAGAATGAAATGACATCTGGCTGCTTCAGTTTCTGGACTGAAGGATACTCTGAAGGTAATTGCAGGTTTCTTCCATGACCATCACCTGGATCACTTTAGCTTTGTCATGTCTCCGTTATCTCATCTGAAAAACGGGAATAATACTTCCTAGGACTGCTGCCACACTTCCTGTTTGTAACATCTCTTAGGACTCTGGAACGAAAGATGACTTAGAAATATAAGAAGTTACTTATTTCATTGATTTTTATGGAATTAGCATCAAGACAGTAACACTTTGATCTATGAACTCCCAGGGTCCCTTGTTACCTGCTGAAAGGGGTCAAAATACCTGGCAGCTGCTGAGATGGTTTTCCATCTGCCCAGGTCTCTTCTCTTTAACACGTGTGTTGTAGCGGTAAGTAACTGTATTCATTTCGACTTCTGTCCTCTTGCATCTTTCTTCAGGCCGGACTGAAACACTCCTGCTGACAATGAGTAGGACCATACTCCATAAAAAGTCTCATTGATTGCAGAAGGGCTTTCACTGATATGTTGTACTATTCATTGTTAAGTAAGGGGATAAATACCACAGTCTGGCTCTGTACAGCGAAAGCAACAGAAACTGGAGGGTGGGGAGTGGGAATTACAGAGACAAGGAAACCTTTCATTTAAAAAAGATGCAAAGAAAACGTGATTCATCTGAATGTCTTAACTCTAAAGAAAAGCTTTCACTGGAAAATGATAGAATATAGTATAGAGGCTGGCATCTGTAGATGAATTTAGAAAGCTCATTCCAAATAAGAATATAAATGACTTGGCTGCTGTATCATAAATTTTACCCAAACACTGGGAATTCAACTGAAGTATGACTTTAACCACTGAAGAATTCCAGGATTTAAAGGATATGGTGTTTCTGGGAGGGAGGCTGTTTGGGTTTTGTTGCATTCATTTTTCAGTCATATTTTACAGGCAGATCTTTTAGAAGTGATGTAATGCACTAGCGGTACCACTATTGAAAAAGTATGATTTTAATTTTGTGGGCTTAAAGGCTAAATGAGGGCATAATAATGCCTGAGTCAAAGGTATTTTATACCTGTAAATGTTTGTGTATCTGCTGGTGCTCTGTCTCCTGGCTTGTGCTGGGGTACATTTTTGTGCTACGCCACCCAGCTGGCACTGCAGAGCAGCGGTATGCTGCTCTTAGGCTGCATTAGGCAGCGCTGAAGGTGTGGTTCCCCTCTGTATCTTGTTACCCAAACCAAAGTGAAGCATTTAATGCTTGAGGTGGGGGGAGAAAATTATTCAGACTTGCTTCGCTAGTGCCTTGATGTTAAGGTAGTTGTTCAGAGCTCTGCAAGGCCAGACACAATTCTCCTTGTACTTACAGTGGTAAGCAGCGTTGTACATCGAGTTGGCAGACGTAACTCCAGAATGGGGCGAAGAGGTAGAAAAGGGCCCCATGGCTGCATATGCAGCGTGCTTTCCATTTCAAGAGCCAGACATTTTTTTAAAAGAAAAATGTAATTCAGTTTGCCGTGCTGTTTTAGACCAAAATACAGGTCATAGTGGAAAGCTGCAGCAAGCAGCTGTACCTTCTCCTCCCATCCTGATGCCATCCCCACAGCCTTTCACAATCTCCCCTTCTTCTCCCACTCCACACACAAAGAGCAAAAATGTTGCCGTCACATCTGTTGTTGAGCGCTAATGCTAATCTGTGCCTTCATGCTCTGGCAGCTACAATGTGTGCGCAGTGATGTGTGCTGGGAGCAGGACAGTTTCTCCCTAGTATGCACCAAGAAAAGCTGTGCCAGATACTGACCTTGCTAAACCAAATGGTGTTCAGTCGCCTCGGTACCAGATGCTGTAGGGTGGCCTGTCAGAAGATACGGTGGAAGACTCACTTGGAAACGCTTCCGGGCACGGTGTAGCTGCTCCCTTGCTTTGGTGGTGCACCGCAGAGAAAACTGGTAAGCCCTGCTCCCTGGTCCCACTACAACACTGCAGCTGGATTTTCTTTCGGATGCATTTCAAGGTCTTGATTTTAGTAGGAGTTATAGATGCTCGCTTTATCTGAAAACAAGACAACTTACTTAGACAAACCCTTGGAAAAGCATTTGGCTGACGTTTGCAGTTGCCTATTTTCTATTATTTCCACTGTACAGCAGTGAAGAAAATAAGTTGATGAAAGTTCAACAATCCAAATCTCATGCGTGCTTTATTACTTCCACTCCTGCAGCACCCACAATCCCCAATTAAAGCAGTCATGTTTGTGGGTTTGGGGGGGGGTCTCCTTTTTGATATGTAAGCAAAAAGACGGTAATGAATTTTTAACAAGCTACCTGTGCCTACTCAGCTTTTGTTTACAGCAGACTACCTCATAAAAGGGAAGAATTAAAGCACCGCTAATTTTCAAATCAGCGTGTAATTCATACTTTGGACATGTTTGTGATTTTTTTGCCATGAAATTTTCCTGGACAGCAGGTAAAGCAGAGAATAATCTTCCGATACAAACTCTGATCTTAATTCATTCCTTTATGACTGTAAGCCAAGCTCAACTTTCAGTTATATCAAATTCAGTCTAGTTACAATTAATTATTCCCTAGCACAAGCCATTATTAACAGTATTGGAGACAAACCTCAAATGATCCATATTTCTCTGTAATGGAAAAAACCAAAACACCTGAGGGTGCTTAGCTGCTATGCGGGTTTCCACCATTTGAACTAGTAGAGGTCCGTAATGCATATTCTTGTTCAGAAAGTCTTTTTTTTTTTTTTTTTTTTCCCCCTCCCCTCTAGTAAGCAGATTAAAGAGCAGGGCTCCATTGTATTTAATCAGAAAGAAGTGGGAAAAAGGAATGTCTTGAAGAAACCCAGGAAGTAAAAAATAAATAAAATCATGCTTCTGGTTTTAAGGAAAAACTGCAGTCGAGGGGCTTGTGAGGTCTTAGGGCTATCACCTCTCCCTCAGGTTACAAATGTGCAGAAGTAAACCCCCAGCAGCAGAGCCTCCAAATGTCACACACTCGAGGTGCTGGTGACAGACAGTGCATCCAGCCACACGCCCAGCTTATTCCTCACTGAGGAATTCGGGAGCCGGGCCTTTCAAGTCTCCCCCTTTGGCATTTATCCAAGATCACTGAGGCTTTGAAAAGCAGGATTGTTCTGAAAGGGGGATGGCAGTTCCAAGCAGCCATTTGCAATGGTATTGCACATCCATCGTCTCCCTGTAATACATGACCACGTGTGCGCTCACATCGCAGACAGTGCTCTTTTCACGAGCTGAGCAGCTGGAACGGATGCCAGAGAATTAGAGGAACTGGCCAGCCTTCAAGATTTCTTCACAAGGACTTCTTAATCAGCTCCCATGCCTCTATACTCTCATGTCTGTGTGTCTGGTAATTTGCTCTACTTTATGTACACTCTGTTCGTCATACAGATTGGCTTTTTACTTTCTGCAGCAATTCCTCTCACTTTGCCAACACCTTGCCATTTGCAGCTTTAATGCCTATTGATAGCACTTCATCAGCAATAGCTGCCAATGTATATTCCTTTTACAAGATGTTCACCCTCAGTTTTTATAGATAGTTACGAATTTAGTCACAAACTGATTGAATAGTTCGTTTTCATTTGCTTTTCACATGGAATAGATTAATCAAAATGAATAGATCGGAAACAGTGTGCATTTGTGCTCCGAGGCAGTCAGCTCTACCAAAACCATTCCTGTGTGCCCAGTCTGGTTTTTGATACCTTCAGTGGGTTTTTACAGCTTCCCATAGGCAGCTGCCTGCTCAGCCCTAATACTGGTCCTTGTCCCAGCACCAACACGCATTCCCTAACTTGATTTTCTTCTACCACGGGTAACACTTCACTCCTCAGACTCACCTACAGGAACCTGAGCAATGACCTTGGCTTCACTGACAAGGCAGAGAAGCCTTCTGAAGCCTCGGGCTTTTCTGCGTTCTCTGTCACCCTCTCTCATTATCTGTGGGTACGTGTTTTTCTTAGTCTCCCTTTCACTGGTGATGAGCCCTTCTTATGGCCCTTCACATCCCTGCCAGTTTCAATGCAAGTGCCTGGCTAAACAGGGGATGCCTGGCTGAGCTGTGTGTGGCCACCTCTTCTGCCTGCCCACGCTCTAGTTGGAGACAGTTTGGTAAAATTATTTGGTTTTCAGATGCTCTGACAGATGCTCAGTTTTAAGCAAAACCTATTACCAAAAAACATCCCTGTATAGCTGGTTAGTAATAGTAAAGTCCAAAGCAAGCTTTGGGCACTTCTCCCAGTTCAGTTTCAGACTCACCTTGGTCTGAGGATTATAATTTATAAGTGAAGCCATTTGCTTCTAATTTTTTTTAGCCGAAATGCAGGGGGGAAGAGATTGAGCATCAGCCCATGTAAAAGGGACTTTGTTCTCTTAAGGGATGATACTACAGTAATCCTTAAACAAACAAGATTTCTGTCCCTTGGTATTTTACAAGAAAACCATGTTTTAAGATTTGCATAGAGTTGCATGACCACTGTCATTCTACAGCAATTTTTTTCCCCTGTACTATCAATGGTAGCACTAAATTGCCCTTTAGTATTCAGTGAGGTGCAACAATTTGTTGCAGAGAAACAGATAGGAGATTGTCTCTCCTCCTGCCTTTTTTTCTCCCACACCACAGCTAGCAATAAATGCTCTGGATAGTGCTAGCTCTCATCTCACAGTATCTTCTGCCTTATGGAATAGCCATGTTGGAATTTACATTTTCTTACGGCTTGGTGACGTATTCCAGGAGTTTCTCTATTTCCTTTTACAACAGCCTGTCTTGACTTGCTTTAATCTTGGAAGGTGTCATTAGCCTGTGCTGCTTGAGTGTACCAAGGTAGCAACAGAGGGATGTTGTTTAGTGCATATCCCGACAGGCAGCAGTCGAAGATGGTTCAGTGAAATTAATAGGCCTATCTTTTATAATTATTTTGAATGTTTTTAATCTAAATTTGTAACTAGATGGCTACAAATCTGTGGGGCTTCTAGTTTAAGGTTTGATTGCAACCTTACTTAATGCCTGGTAACTTGGTAACTGTTCTGGATACCAGTAAATGTTGGGTTTCAATTAAATTAAAAATGGCCACTGATGTTCTTTGCTGTCCTTTAATTATCAAGATCTGTGTCTTACCATTCTTGATTTGACAGTAGCTCGTGAATGCCTCAATCAAGATCATGACCCTATGATGCTTAGCTACTGTAGGTCCACAGAAATTATTGTCCATGTCCCAGAGAGCCTAAACAGGCCAGGAAAGAAAACTGAATTGCTGCAAACTTTATTCTGAGCTCCCTGGCTTTTATAGGAACTGGTTCATTGCCCAGGGAATGCTACTCAGCCACCAGTGATTCAAAAGACTCTTCCACTCACCTTGCACTGTCTCTGCCAGTCTGGGAAACTATTACCTCTGCTTTGTAACACACCAGTCTTCATGAACTTTGCTTCAGATCTCTAATCTATCCTTCAGTTACGTATTTTTCCCCACCTAGCTCAGTATGCAGCCCTTTCTCCATCAGCTGGTTCCAATTATGTGATCCTCACATGCTATTTCTGAATAAATGTTCTTTGAAGTTATAAAGTAGAAAGATGCCCTTGGTAAGCTACTTTGATTCTGTTGCTTCAAACAGGAACAGCACTGTTGATGTATAAAGGTTAATTTCATCCATCTCAACTCAAGTTAAACAAGAATTTAATGAAGTCCAACAGATGCTGAGTTTACTACTCCTGAAAACCCAGTTTCTCCAAATTCTTTACCCAGGTAGATGCTCTATGTTTTCTTTTCTAGCAAAGGATATATTGCTTGGGCTAATTTTTTCTAAGATCTTAGATGTCAAGAATAAACCTACTGAGAACAATCCAAGATGCTTAGTCTTCTCTAAAAAACAAACAAACAAACCAACCTGCTTGATTTAATTCCTGAGTGGGAGCCCAGCTTTCCTAATGAGTACTAAGAACCTAAGTGCTAAGAACCCTGAGGAATCAACCCATACCTATTGTGGCAAGGTTGTGGCCAAGCTCACAGTGAAGTTCTGCTTGTCTCTGCTGGTTACATTTTGGCTTTGACTCAAGTCTGACCCAGGGCCAGGAAGAGGATTGCAGAGATGGAGAACCAGGGCTCAAACCCTTATCCCCACAGGAGAATGAGCCACGTGGCTTCGTGCAGACATGCAGATGTTTGGTATGCATCAATTAAAATACAAAGTCTTAATTCAAAAGAAAAACCCTTTGTAATCCCAAATGAACAAGTGCATACCTCAATTCTAGATTGGATCGTTTAGAGCACTGCTACAATAGCAAATTGAAGGGTCTCTTAAAACCTATGGTGTCAGTGATAGGTGGCTTAGGTAGATCATGACACAGTTGACTTTTACAGCAAAACTCCATCTTACCAAGATTGAATCTGCATGCAAAATACAGTTTGCCAGGCCTGGACATCCACAGGCTGTATCATAGCAGTCCCCGAGTGCAGGTTCACGTCAGAGATGTTAATTGTCTCCAAACATGAGGCAAGTAATCTGCATTTTGAAGAGTCTCTAAATGGGCATTTACATAATTTATGTTTTACAAAGTCCACTGATGCATATTTGCATAATAGACCGCAGCAGTGCCAAGAGATCCATTGCAGCACACAGGGTCAGCTCTCATGAACTTCCAGCAGGTTTTTCCCTTTATTGGAGCTCTTATGACAGAAAGAAATCGGCAATAACTGATAAATCTCACAGAGAAGACTGAGTGCCTGTCAAAGCTTCTTTGGCTGGGTGGAAACATACAGAAATCAAGCCGCCTGCTCAGCCGCCTAAGAAGTGCTCTGCATGTGTCCATGCCAGTCCTGTGCATAGGAAGAAGCAGAGATGGCCTTTATGTATTCATTCAAGTTCATTGGGCTTCCTGATCCAGAGTCTCCTGTCGCTCTCCACTTGCTTGCAGCAACACCCTGCTGCTTTCATGCTCTCCAACTTCTTCCTCCTTAAAAACGAATACATTTTGTCATCACCACCCTCAGCTACTTGGCACGATCCTTTGGAGAGGTGCTGCAAGGGCCTTGGGAACCACGCTGGCTTTGTCACTAGTCTCACCAAGCTGTCAAGCTTGAGTACTTCAGTGTAGAGAGAAGCCAGTTGAAAGTTACAGACCTTTGAGTTCTGATGCAATGTTCATCACTATCAAAATGGTGTTTTTATCATTATCACAATGGAGTTAATACCTCGGGGGGTTTCTAGCTGATGTGTGGGCTATAGCCAGAAGTTTTTTCCACGTGGTTAAGTGGGAGAAGAAAGCGGTCACCGCTTTGTCGCTGCTGGCCAATGTAAAGTTTAGCAGTGGTGTTACCCTGAGAAGGGGGAAGACTGATAGCCCTCAGCCTATCGCGTACTGCAGCATCAGCAGGTCTACCTAAATTCAGTCCTGGTGGTCTTGGTGTAGATGTCTCCCATGAAAACTGGAAGGAGCAGTTCCCACTCTTCCAGAACAGAACTGGGGAATGGGATCATTGCCAGGTCCGAACAGGGATTTCCTTCCTTTAATTTTCTCCACAGCCTGAAGACTGACTGAGCATAGTCTTCTGCATATGCTAATGTATGGTGCTTCATTCTGTAAGACATTTTATTAGAAAAGTTTATTTTTTACCCCTTTCAGTTTCTGTTGATTTGGGGCTGAATGGGATAAGGGTTCATCAGTTTCACTGCATGCTACTAATAAGATAATGCTTTTAAGCCGTTTGGTATTTCACATGAAACATGTTCTTCTACTACAGATATTCAGTAGAGTGATGGCTCTAATCACCCTCTCCGTCAATATCTGTCAGCTGTGATAGAGCTGGGGTTCTGGTTGGCGGGATAAACCTAGCAATGTGAAATAGAGGATATGCATGCTGAATAGTTGCCAAACTAGAGCAGGAGAAAAGACTAATTTAAACTTCCTATACCAAAGCTGAAGCAAGCCTAATGCTGTGATGTTTTCCTTTACTGCTTTTGATATTAAGTCTAAAATGATTAGTCCAGGGTAATATCTTGCCACAGTTTCTTTTGATTTCAGTTCTGACTGAAATGAAATACTGGAAAGATTCAATAAACAAATGCTTCCTACTGATTGATCTAAGGACCAGAACTATCCTTTGGCATTGTAATTAATCCTTTTTGTCATCTAGATTAAAAGAAATCAGATGATACGTGGATTGAAGTGATTTCAATATTTATTCTATAATTAAACACCAATTATGATTATATCCTCTTAGAACCTCTTGAAAAGATTTTAGTATAAGGTACTATCTGTGCTCAAGGAATGACAGAAATACAGGGAACATTTTAGATCCTCACTGCTGCCGTTGGGATCTGGTGACTTCAAAGTCTTGCAGAAAAAGTCTGCCCAAGTTTCTTAGGAAGCAGTGGGAATAACCGGAAGAATTTGGCTAGCTTTTAAAGACTGTGGAACGATGAAAGCAGCATGTTTGCCAAGGGAAAAGAACATTTCAGACATCTTTTAGAGATGTTTGCGGTTGTTTTTCTGTGTCTGCTATGCTGGAAGCTGATGCTTTGTTTGTGGTTATTACAATCAGGAATTTGGTCGGGCTGCTGGAATCGTAGATGTTGAACACACCCTGCCTCACAGGGGCAACCGTGAGTTCGAAGGGCTCTGCCCTCAGACACAGAGCTCTTTGGTGGGAGGGGAACTCTTCTGTGGTTTATTTTCTCCTGCCCACTCCTTACATGTAGGACATCTGCTTACGCTAAAATGTGAGAGTATGGCTTCCTAGGCAGATAGCAGTCCATCTTCCTGCCCCTCACTGGAGTTTCCTTGTGGAGGCGTGAAGAGACCTCACTCCGTGGCACTGAGTCATTTCTATTGCCTCTTCTCTATTTGCTGACACCCTGTTACTTAATTTGGGTAGTTCTTTCAACTGTCTTTAGGGCCAATTTGCTCTCAGGGTAGACCCAAGTAGTTAGAGCATGTAGCAATGTTGCAGAGCCTGCTTCAGTCTGAGGGACACCCATCTCTGCCTACCTTTTCTGACTGGATAGGGCAGGAGAGACCTGCATTCAAGCACCCCTTCTAAATCAGCCACAGGAAGGATTTGAACCTAGTTATTGTTTACCCTTGGTGCGCATTTTAACTACTGGCCTAGCTGGCAGATGTCTGTCTGCTCTCTTACCATTTGGTGTGATCCTGCAAGCCTGTGCTGATGAGGAGACCTGCAGGCCATCCTCCACTTCCATCACGGCACCCCAAGGGCCCCGGAGCTCCCAGCTCCGTAGGGCTTTTGAAGATGGAAACTGAAGGATCTGGAAATTGTTATGCCCCTAGGGCTAGGCAATAGCTGAACAAGAGCTTTGAGAAGCTCAGTGGTGCAAAAATGCTTGACGCTGACAGCTAACTCATCACATGGAAGCCTAGAATTTCTTGGGGGTTGGTGTCGCTAGTGCCCAAGTTGTAGCACACTCAAACCTGACCTTCCTCTCAAGCTATGTGATTTTCTTCTTATGGCACAGAGAAACTGTAAATGGTGCTTATATATGACCTGTGAGTTTTTTCAGCTGAGAGAGAAGCTGCCTCTCAGTTTTAGGCCTCAGGGCTGAGACATACACCTAACTTCAAGCAGGTGGTTAATAGTAGTTATTTTGGTGGTACGATCTCTGTTTAAAGCTAAGCAGATGAAGTTCAAATCCTGGCTGTAAGTTGAACTTACGCTGCTGCTAGCATAAGATCATATCCAGTCTTTTTGCAAAATGGAGCTTTGTCTGTTCAGAGCTGTAGAGCAAAATAAAAATCCTGGTTACAAATGTCAATTGCAAATACAATTAGCAGTTTATGAAGAGGCTGGGTATTTGCAACACGTAAATTTTCAAGCAAGAAAAGGTGCAGTTTCCCCTTAAGGGAAAGGGCACCAACAACACATGCTCTTTCTCTTCTCGAGAAATTAAGGAGTGTCTGGGGGAGAGGAGTTGGGATGGCTTTAAATGTTTTCGTATTCGCTTCCAAAATAAGTTTATAGTTTCCCCATATACAATTTAATTAAGCCTTCGATTTGACCTTTGTATTGAGCAATAAAAGTTAACTGGGAAAGATGTGGGTAGAATGAGAGCACAAACAAAGCATGCCCCATGTCAGCCGGTGTGAGAACTGTTTCTGTAACCAAACCTAATGAGATCATCAGGACAAAAAGCAACAGCCAAAGCATTTTCAATTATTACTAATATTTTTCTTCCTTGAGCCAGTTTATATTTTTCTTAATTACAGCTGTGAGCTGTGGCGTGATATTTAGCAGATGCCTTCGGCACTTGGTGTGCTGATCACTTGCACACTCCAGACTGGCAGGGGCACCTAATCTTTGAAGTCTAGAGCACACATTCATCTTTAACCATAAAGGTCAATCCTGCGTTCCTCGCATCCCCCCAAACTCCCATTAAGTTTAATAGGAGTTTTGAGCATGTGAGGCATGCGGTATCAGGATCGCTCTCAGTCTTCTGGATATTGCCAGTGAGGCATGTACAGAATTTCTAAACTTAAGTAATTGATTGCACCATACAGTGATGGCAGAAGGCTGTCACAGAGCTTTTTAGTTGTTTCTTTCATTACAAGAAAGTTACAGCAAAAGTTCAACAGATTTACTGGGAACATCATGTTTTACAGATACTTCCATGCTGTGTTTCAGGATATCATGTCAGCTGTGCTGCAGTACGTACGAGGTATCTGGCAAACTAAACAAGCTTAAACATGCAACCACAAACATGTGCCTAGGACTAGACTAAAAACAGATGTTTCCAGGAAATGTAAAAGATGTTTAGCATGTTTTAAGCTTATACTTTCAGCTTGTCTGCATTTGAATAAGTCCTGTGTTGATATTAACAAAATGACAAAACCTCTTCTTGCAAATGACTGATTGATTAATGGAACTATTGCTGAATCACACAAGGTTTGTTAGGTTAGGTTATTTCTTCACAAGGAAAAGATGGATTGTTCTATCTTGACATTTACCATGGCAGGAGCTGAGGCAGTGGGTTTACTTTTTAGCCCTCAGAACTAATACAATTTTATTGTGGCTCATGGAAATCATGCAGAGTTTGCTATGGCAGCTGTATATCAAAAGCCAAACAAATACAGTGACAGATTTCCTTACAGTGGTGCGGCTGAGGTAATGTCTATTCTTTCTCTATACCTGTGTGTGTGTATATATATATAGCATTCAAATGCATATAGACAAAAGATTGTTTGGGAATGGGGGAAGGAGTTGCCATTTCATGTAAGTGTGACTTACAGTCACCTGACATCTCAAATTGTCTCACAGTTGTTCCTGACTTTTCTTCATTGCACTTTTTTTCTTCATTGCATTTGACTTTTTTTATAGCAGTAGTTCCTGAAAGTTACAGACAATGTTGTTTCTTGAGGAGAGTGACTACGGTTCTTCTCAGCCTGAAGAATTTACATCCAGAATGCGCAAAATGTGTAGGAAATAAAGTTGTTCTCTGGCTGAGCTACAGGGAGAAGCGATCTGCCAAAGATCAGAGTTTCATGCAGAATTAAAAATTGGACATAGATATTCCTAGTCCCAGTTTATGACTGTCCCTCCAAGGCCAACTACTCTTCAGTCACACACTCCTTAAAAAGAGAAATGGACAGATTGCAGAGCGAAAACAGAACACATCAGTTAACCCTCATAACCTTGTCCCGCAGGTCTTCTGCAGAGCCTGGCCCAAACCTAATACAACTCAGGAGTTAAGTGAGGAGAGTGACCTATTCAGTTGTAACTCCTGTAATTCTTCCCTTTTCTGGTTAAAGGTTTTTTCCTCCTAAGGCCAAGATTCCATAAGGAAGTGTGTGGAGAAAAGGCTTCTATGGACACCGTATTCTCAGGCTGAAATAGAAAGGGATAGAACAGTAGATATATGGGAGGCTGCAGAACTGTTAATGACTCCCTTCTTCTGGCTCCAAAAGGGATATATTACACCTGCCTTTCACTGACTAGTATTATATAGTGGACAATAACAGACTCCAGAATTTGGAGAATTGCATCACAAGTTCATCACACTTTGGGATTTCTCACATTCCCATTTCCACAGCCTTTCTGTTTCCGTTTGTCTGCTGCAGCTGTAACTGGAAATAATTAGTGCTGGTCTTCATGTCAGGATAATAGATTATGTGGAAACTGTTGGTACGTTTTATGGCAACAGCATTGTTTTGCCATTTCAGAGCTCCTTCCTTTTGAATATGTAAAAGTAATTTCAGCTTTTGTTACCAGAGGTGATAAAAAGCTAATAATAACACTGCAGCATCTACTGTAATTTAAGAGCCTGTTCCACCAAGTTGCGCCTAGCTTCAGTTTTCTTATGAAGCTGTCAGCCAAAACCAAGCCTGTGATCAAAGTGAAATTTATCAAGCAACTGAGCTACAACATGGAGAGTAAACGTAGATGCTGACCAGCTCACTTTAGACCTGTGTTACCAGTATCATTACAACCATGGTGAGGCATTCAAGACCAAGGCTTGCTACCATAGATGCTGACATTCTGTCTTTGCGAAGCACAGTGTTTGCATGACAGTCGAGGAAGAAATGGCCAGGCCTGACTTCATGTAAGTAACATGGGAAAGCAGAAATAAACCATCTCCCCTTCTGCACTGGGAGATCTTTGCAGGGGAAGACTCCCTATCACACTGATCATTTGCAATCCCAGAGAAAGGGCTGAGCTCAGGTCAGGTGGAGAGAAGGACAGGAAAGGGGTTTCTGTTAAGTAGATGAATTTGTTCCTCCCTTGGCAGGACAATAGGAAACCTCAACAGACATTTAAGTCGACCTTGCTGATACCGTTCATTAGACAGCAACAGCATGCAAGTACACCAATAAATAGTTACATCTTTGATAATCCCTGTCAGTAGCAAACATCAAATCATTTAGGCTAGGGAGGGGGAACTAACAGCTGCCAATATGGCCTGAACTTGTGTCAGATAATCTGATAATAACCTAAAAAAAAAAAAATAATGGCATTGTTTTGCCCCTGTATCATTACTGGCTAAGATTAAGGTGTGCTTTCATGTGTGACTCAGCAAATGTGTTTGAAAGGCAAGCTCAACCCTCACTATAGGGGAGTTCCTAAATTTCCTGTTCCTAAATTAGATGAGGGTGACAGTTTTGACTCTCCCTTTTATCCTAAGCTAGTCTCTCTGAAGAATAGTATTGATCCATATAAGTATTTATGAGAAGTTCAGTACTGTCTGAGCGGCACACGCATTACTGGGTAGCAATCTGCGGTTAAATCTTTGAGGTGAAGATAATCCTAAACGCTCTAAACGTTGAGGTCAAGTAATTTTCATTATGTGCTTTGTTTATGTTGTCAAGATGTGATTCTGACATCAGTTAACACGGATGAAAGTTCAGCTAAGGAAGTGGACTCAGTCCCTTGGACTAACTGAGCTGTTCCTGCACTCATACCAGGGCCTAGGGGGACTCCACTGACCCTGACAGACCTCGTCCTCAGCAAGAGTCCCGAAAGGCAGCTCACGAAGGCTGCTTTGGCCGTCAGCTGCCTTCACCGAGTACCCCTTTTGGCAGGGTTTGAACATTCATATTGGGAGCCTGGATAAGGGAACAGCACAGTAGCAGCTACAGTGGCTGGATCACCATCGTGATGCAGGGGTAAATAAACAGTGTAGAACAATGTCCATACGCCAGTGTCCAAAAGGCCATCACATGTGCTAGCCCGAGATTAGCTGGGGCCTTCAAAGATTTTAACCACTCCACTTCTGGAAAGGAGAGAGGGACTGATGATGGGAATAAAGTTTCTAGCGATGGCAAAAGATTTTAATTGGAAAACATTAAGCCTTTAAAACACAGAAGGTAAATACTAGAATAAACCAAAGCTGTGGGGTTTGGTTGGTTGGGTTTATGAAGTCTGATCCGGGGGCTTGATTCATGGGTACTGAACATCTGGGGTTTGCTTTGTTGAGACTGGAGTTTAATTTCTGTGCTAGTCTTCATGCTGACACTTTTTTTTAAAGCATGCTCACTAATTTTTTGCCTTTTCAATGTCAGTAGTAGACAGAACATAACCATCTCTGACTCTGAGAAAAAGATCTAAGAGGAAAAACTCATTTAACTCTGAGTCTCTCAGCCAAAACCCTGGAGTGAGTAAGCAACGAGAACTCTGAGGAAACCAGAATAAAACATGGAATCTTTAATTGCTGAAATTTTTGCCTTAAAAACTAAATATAGGATTGAAAAAGATCTTGACCTGAATTAGGACTGAGGCTATTTTTATTTATTTTTAAGAGAGAAAACTGAGCATTTTAAATAAAAGGCCAGTTTTGCACAATTAAATCCCAAATTAGAATTGGCCATGAATAACAGTAAAGACAGAGAGAGAATTCAGAATGTAGTCCTTCCCATGGAAAGGATAAGGGCAGAATTTTCTAATGTATTATTTAACGCTTATTATGTAGTGCATTAAGCAGTCACTGAGAGGAAAGCTTTTAAAAACCAACAGCCTCTCTGGTAGCATTAAATCTTACCTTAGTTTTTTGGTTAAGTCAATATGAAGAAAATAAACGAATTAATACATTTCAGTCTGCCCGATTTATAGAGGCCAATCAAGTTACAATGCTGGACATGGCCAACTGAAAGAGGGGAATAGGTTTACCTGAGTGAGGTCTTAATTTAATCAGCTGGCCCCAGAGAGCTGAAGTCAGCAGGCTGGGATGATATAAGAGGCAGCAGAGAAATAGTGCCTTTACCGCAGTCGAAAAGGAGAATGACAGTGATGGAAAGGAGTCTAGGCAGTGTCAGAACACACCTATTTCCATGATTTATTCTTAATTTACTTTAATGACAGTCTGAAGGTTGTCCATTTTTCTTTAAGTATCCTCAGAATACTGATATTTTCTAAACATTTGGAGCATGCTTCTTCTCCCCCTCATTTCTGTTAGCTCTATTGCAAGCTGGAATTGAAGAGCTATTTTGAAAGAGGAGTGTTTTGCCATAATGAATCTGAGTGCAGTGTCAGACTAACCTTTTCCCACTGTTTGCCTTGCCAGCCAATGTGTCCCTTCTCTGCAGTCGCCCTTGAGTCAGGTCTAGGAATCGCAAGTTCCCCTTGGATTAATATTGATATTATAATGAAATGGAGGAATTCATTGCATTTCTTTTCGTTTATACTGGCAAAAGAACAATGTGTGCTTTCCCAATACCATAGCTCATTTTTATTACCAAGTGAGTTTATTGATGGTTGTTCAGAAATACTGACATGCAGACAATGATCTCGGATTGCATTTACATTTCTGGAATACTTTCTATCTTTCCAGTTTCTGCCAGGAACTTGCTTCTGTGATTCAGAGTTTTTATTTTAAGATTGGACTGTTGTTTAATCTGCATTACAAATCTATGCCTTTTGCTTTCCTGTGTATGTGCACTGCATTCATTAGCATCACAAATCCTTTAAGCTTGGACCTGAACAATTATTGTTAATTTATAAATTCTTCCAGGTAGGAATTTGTTTTTTGCCAGGCACTCCGGTATGCTTTTACAGATTGACTGTAAAGTCATCATCCTGTCATCAGATGAAATAGTGATTTTTTTTTTTTTCCCCCCACAATGCCAATGAGAGGGTTCAAGGGCAACATGATCTCAGTAATACTTGCAAATAGCTTGCAAATGTCAGGATAACTGGAGATCCTTATCAGTCTTTTTCTCATCTAAAAAAATCCATGGTTTTGCAATAAAGGGCGACTACAACTACTACTTTTTTATTAATCTAGTCCTTTACATAAAAGATGCCGAGAATTGCCCCAAAATGCATCTGAAGGGGAAAAAAAGCCCAAGTGATATCGTTCCATACTTAAAAAATACAAATTCCAGACAATTTCATACAAAAAAAATCTTTGTACTCGCTAGGAAAAACAATGAAACAAGACTTAAAGCATTTTGTCTTCATAGACACTTTTTGCCCATGTTGGTGAACAAGGCATATGCAACACCTCCGTATTTCCTCACATCAGCAATCTTTCTTGCCAGGTTGTCTTACCGTATCAAGGGTCACCTGTTGCTTTGAAGTTAAGGGCAGTGGCAAAGCCGAAAGAAGCCAGGAAGCTCCCTGTTACATTAAGTCAATATGCTGAGTTGCTGCAGGAGACCAGAGAGCAATTTGACGGGCGTTTCACTGGGGCACGTTACAAAACCACTCAATCCAAACTTCATATTTTAAAGCATGAGCCAGTTCCCATCCCAGGGGAAACTGAAGGTACTTTTTGTGACAGAAAACCAGGTTCTGAGACCAGCCACTGCAATGCAGAATACCTGTTAACTCTACTCAGGCTGCGTCTACAAGTAGACAAGCAGAGCAGGCCAGTTAGAGAAGATTTGTTGAGCAAAACAGTGGCCACACTGGATCCAACTAAAACATTAATACAAGTGCCCCATCGCTCTCCATACATAGTTCAGTTACTCCGACCAGTGTACAACATGTTTCCACAACAGACAGAATTTAAAGCCACTACTTAAAAGATGCACAATTAATCTGACGTTTGCTTTCATGTTTTCAGATATACTCAAGGACAAGAAAACCCATCCAGAAAACAGAAACGAACCAAAACCAACTGTGAAAAAGATTGACACCACAACCACCACAAGCACTGTCAAGTCATCCTCTAAACACAGTGTAACTGGAAATGGGAGCAGTCCAGCCCTGAGTTCCCCACTTGTTATTTTAACAGCACTAGCAGTTCTGTGGTGTTGTCCACTGTAGCTGTACTGCCTTGCAGCCACGGCGCAAGCATTTCTGTTCACTGTCATTTATACCTACAGCCTTACCCAACAGAAAACAAACCTAAATGGCTCTCTAGTTTATGTGATATGTTAGAATAAATATTAAACGATACGCTGGAGTTGGCAGATACCAAGTGTCATCGCTTAAATGTCTGAACATAGCCTTTGACAAAGCCCACCCAAGATACAGAGGGAATGATGACAAGGGTCTGAGTAGCTTAAGTTATGGGGTAGAAATAATTGAAAACACAGAAATTGTGTATGTGTGTGTTATTGTTTTTCTCAATTTTGTTTGCTGGAATCTTGACTGGCTGGTTTTGTTTGATTTTTCTGATAAATTATATGAATGGTCAGTCTCCAAATTCAAGCCAATCCATACGTTATTGTTCTAGTGAACAGCTAACAAGCTATGTCTACAGTTGTAAACCATGTTAAAGTGAAGTACTCCTACCAGCCTGATGAAATTCCTTAAGTGGTCAGGAAGATCAAAGCATGTTTGAAACTTCTTTTCACTCTTACTGTTTAGATTGTAGGAAGCAACATAAAAGCATATGGTGTGTCTAATATATCAGTATAGTTGCCTTAACTATGGGAAAAATTAGAACTACTTGGTTTATTGAGGGATATAGATAGTGAGTTTCCCTGCCCCACAAAATGCCATTACCAGATGCTTAAGCATATGCTCAAGGCTTATTGGATGAATGTCCAGCAACAGGAAACATAAACAAACATAATAATGTTTTATACAGTTGAATGCAGCTCTGTACAGAGAAAAATAGATAATTCAGTTCAAACTTATTTGCCTTTGTGATGTTAAAGAGAAACTGACTTAAATTATCCATAAAGGTCCCAGAGATATAAATTATTGGGAACTCCTGTTAGACACTAACTAGATTTTGTGCATTGTGGACCTCTGAAATCAACTCTGTTTCATAAACTGTGTATTATTTAATTACTTTTAATGTTTAAAATTTTGTATCATGGTAGGTGTAAATGTAAAAATCTGAAATCTAGAACATTCTCTGTTATGCGTCATCTTGATTGCTACCCTAGAAGATGTCAAAATGTGCATTATGTTACAAGGCTATTTTTTTTAATCAATACATTGATACCTTTTAACTTTTTTGGATGAAAAAGTACTATAATAACTTCTAATGGGTTAAGAGTTAACGTGTGTTTTCCAACAACTGTTTACAGTGCCATTGAATATATACACAAAGACAACTGTATGAATACAGTGATTAATATGATGAATATATGAAACATTAGAATTGTTATATTTACTGCATTTCATAACTATTACAACAGTTTAATGGCCATTTTCATGTTGTAGACTATTATTATGTACAGTTTTATAAGATTTAATGTAAAGCACTTGCCTTTGGTTTTTTGTAAAACATCTCTCTGATATTTAGAGTTAGACAGCCACTGATATAAACTCAGAAGAACCACCCTGTATCTCACTAATCAACTTCAGGCATTTTATTGGCAACTTTGATTATAAAAGACAGCCTGACTCAAAGAAGGTGCCATGTGCCAGGATTACTACTGGATGTCATTATACAGAAAGTGGCAATGATACAGAACAAGCATAGAATAGGTGAACAAAGACTCGCTACACTTGTATGTTTTCAGATAGTATTAGTGAACATGTCTAATTATGTTTGCAAAGGTGGGGCCTGAGTTTCAGTTTTAATTTGGGCTCATATTTACAGACATAAAGGTATAATCAGAACCATCAAAACACCCAGCTGCAAAGGCAGCGTCTCTAAAGCGGCAGCAGCTAAGTTTTCTAAAAGGTAATTAATTTTTAATGTTGAAACAAGGAGGTAAAATGGAAACGATACTTATACTAACATGAAAAATTTTATATTTGAATTCTGATTTTTCAAAAGGGTATGGATATTTATATCCGTAAGTAGTGCTTTCCAGACATATCAGTGAAAATCCATTTTCCCAAAAGTACTAGAAACGTCTGTCCTGTGTTTTCCAGGGTTTGTGAGCTGCACCAGTCTACTGAACCATAATTAAAAATGCCACTTCTTGTATTCAATTTCAGTGTCCACCAGGATTCCTATGGATACAGCTATAGGGTTTTAGGGCTGGGCTCTGATGCTACCAGATTTCAGCTGTGCAGCTGGGAGTTTTCAGTTCTCACCTGCAGAGAGGGAACTTGAATACCTAGACTTACATGTCTTTTTGAGGTCTTTTCCAGGTCTTTTCTGTAAAAGGTTTTGTGCTTTTAGCTTGGAGCAGCGATTCAGCTGTAGCAGAGGAAGATGTAGAAGCCCTGCAGTAGGCGTGTATGGAATAACTCACCCGGGGGATTATTAGTTGTTGCTGAATGTCATAATCTTGCTAACCAAAAAGCTCTGAAAAATCCAGTGTTTGAATTTGGGGTTTGGTTGGCAAATATTTGTATGCTGTAGCATTCATCTCTCAAGCTAAACAAGACAGCCCTTTTAAAGTTTCTGCAACAAAGCTAGAACAAGTTCAAACTGCAGGGCAAGAGAGATTCATTAACTCATTTCATTGGATTCAAACCGTATTTTCATAGACACAAATTGTTATGGAAGGAGGGACTCCACACCTTTTAATACATTTCACGCTAATATACTTTTACACTGTAAGAAGAGTACTGGTTGAATCGGCATGAAATATGTTCCTAATGTGTATCAGAAATGGTGCAGCTTTAAAGGGCAACACAGTACATTTTTACTATATGGTTTATGATTGTTTTTTCCTCAGGATCAGTTGCATTTACATATTAAAAAAGAGTATTTTCCATCAAACAAAAAATCTGTACCAGCAAAGGCAAAAATAACTGGCTGTGTCAGATAAAGGAAGCATTTCTTTCCAGATGAATAAAATACCTATTTTACAGAATCTTATTTTGTTATCTAGGACACTGTAATTATGATGTAATTACAAAGGTCTAAACTCAGAATACTTTTGAACTTGTCTATGTAATCTCAGTGTAAAATAAGGCACCAATCTAAGAGCATTGCTGTAGCTTTGCCTAACAGTTATGAATTGTATTTAGCCACTGCTTTTTGAATGTTTATTGTTTTGCTATGACTTTCTTTTGGCATTTTGCTGTGCCAGCATTTGTGAATCCCAGCATTGGAAACTAACTGCTCTCATACATTTGTGAGTAAAATCAATCTATAATTTTCTCTTGCAGGCTTCTTACCAAAAAAGACAAAATTGCCACAGGCATACAGTCAGTTCTCAGTGTTTCTCTGCTGTTTGGGCTCCATGTTACACCAGGTTCACATAAGAGGTTCATGTGTCTCTAGTCCCCTTCCTGGCTATGGAAGCCTCAGGGAGAAGAGTGAACGTGAGTGGACAAAAGCACCCGTGGCTGCAATGCGCCAGTACATGGCAGCCTCCAGCTGTCACTTCTGAGGCCCTGAGCCGAGCATTCTCAGCTCGTTTTCAAGCGGCTTTTACACCTCTCCAAATCAACGCATGGAGACTGGCCAGGCAAAGAGCAGCAGAGAATCTAGAGACTGCATTTTCAGGCAACTTCACAGGCACCTGCTATGAATTGCACTTCCTTTGCAATTTAAATGCTCTACAGAATCTGGCCTCTCCTTTTCAGCCTTGCACTTTTTTTCTGGCTTGCATATTGCTAGTGTTATGCCCTGTCTTCTAGTGCGCCAGGTACGTTGTCATTGCATAACAAATTGTGATTCTGATCTCTCACTCAGTAATGAGCCTTCTGAGGTACAAATATCTGTCAAAGCTTGATAAGGGCAACACAAATAATAAAGTCCAGCTGCATGGACTTCAGAGGCTCTGGGTATGGGTATCTGGCTATGAGATTCACATCTCTTTGATCTCTTAAATCAGATCTGTACTTAATATATCCCTATTTCCTTTTCTTACCAAGACTGCAACATGGATCATAATTTTAAATTTGACTCTCTAATCCTGTATGGCTCTTCTCAATGTTGTCCTAATGGATGTTGTGTGCAGACCTCATCTTAATGTTAGATGAGCCTTTTTGCCCAGATTTACTGAGCCATTCTTATTCAATATTGCACGTGATTAGGTTTAAGCAACATCTGTTCAAGGGAAAGGAGCTGAAACACACATTGAAGTGAGATACTGAGTAGGACAAAAATCCAGGAAGTCCATATATTCCTGAATTGGACTCTTCACATTAAGTAGATTTTAAGGCTTACCTGAAATTACAGTCAACATTTCATAACTAGCATGGTGTCAAGGGGATTTCAGCCTTGCATTGAAAATTGATAGTCTACCCATTTTTTCAGTGGGAATTAGTTGATATGCATGCTTTCCTCATGTCTCTGCACATGGGTACATGTAGGTCTGCAGAAATAGGAGACATTCCCTAAAATGTATCCTGCACATTGAGCATCACAGCATCGTAAGTGCTTAATGTTACAACTAGCCAAAAGCACTAGACATTTATTTTCATTTATAATGTTTCACTACTCACAGTGCTTCTTATAAAGGCATACGGCACCTGTGTTAATGAAAAGCAAAACACCTTACAGTCAATGTTATTATAGCTGTGACATGCATTAGTCCAAAAGAACATAATAATCTCTTCTTCCCATTGCCTCAGAAGTCCAGAATTACTCCCAATGCTGAATTATCTCCTGGTTTCCATCATCACTCTCTAAATAACCACATTTTAATTGTATTAAATATTAAGCCACCAAAGAATAAATACTGGCTAAGAGATTGTAATAAATAGAGAGATAATAAACTCAGAAAAATATCCTGCATTTAAAATAGAGAATACCGCTAGGTAAGAAATCCTTCCTGGACTAGAACAATTTTTCAAGTCCCTCTCCAGTTTCATCACCATTCCCTTCTACCTCCACACAGCACAATATGAAGCCTGCATGCAGGAGGCTGGTGCACTGAATTCAGGAAAGGGAATTAAAGCTATTGCTGCGTAGGGGTATTTCCTGCTTAAAGTGGGCCTCCTTTTGCTGGCTATGAGGAACAAATTCAAACTGCATGTGCAATTGCTTAAGTTCTTATTCGGTAAATAGCCACGGTGGCTGCAGCTTTCAGAAAAGGCTGCTGGACACAGACCATGAAGCGGTATTTTTGTGTTGCTCCCACGTCACTGGGATCAGACTCAGTCCTTAAAATAGACTGGTTTAGACATTCTGGTTCTTATCAGCACTACAATGATTTCCCCCCGCAAACATGTATGACATGTATGACCCTTTCGAGAGAAGGCACGTAACAGAGAGGCCACTGACGCTTTCATGAGGTGCATAAATAACCAGTAACAACCACAGGTTTGGTTTGTTGGTTTTTTCTTCATTTCTGTGCAGAAAGCATTAATACTACCTTGCAAAATTATGCAGTTTGCACTTAATCATTTAAATTAATCTTTAGTAAATTACCCAGTACTTTGTAATTATAATATTTGCAGCTAATTTAGTGCTATCCTGAAAATCATTCGTTGCATAATATAAGCAATTAACATTTATTTGGGTTTTTTTCTGTTGCAGGGGGATATATAAATTCTCCTCAGTGGCCTTTCTGTGCACCTAATTAGCACCTGTTTGAATTATTCTACAGGCTATGGACATTTCATTTGAAAAATAAATGTGTTGCTAGTTTTGTGAACTCCTTGCAAATACACAGTTGTAAAAATTACTTTTTAGGGGCATACAAAAACATGTTTTCACGTGTCTTCTGGGTATATGAGCTAGGCTAGGCTTTTAGGCTATTACACCTAGAATAGGTACTGACATTTTTAATGCAGTTAAAATGGAAGTAGTCAGATACCTCTTTCCCATAATTAAGTACAGTATCCCAGACTTGTAGCCTGGTTTACTCAGTAATGAAAAAGGAAAGCACTAAGACATTGAGAATACAGATTCTAGTGCAACTCTCTCATTTCTGTACATGTATATATAGTTAGGAAGTTTTACCAATCAGAGACTATCAAAAGCATTGCTATGCTGGAGTGTCAAGGATACTATGTTGAAGTTGTGGACATTATACCAGATTGCTTCAACCTCAAAAGTAAGCTTCTAGATAAATAGTAATATTCTATTTAAATGCACAGTATATTGAGGAAGATCATTTGATCTTTCTAAAAAGCAGATCTGAAAGAAACTTTCTAACAAGAATGCCTATATCAAATATTTACAACCTCCACACACATGAAATTGGAAAATCAAAAAAAGGGCTTGAGACTTTTCTGTGGGTATGAAATGTTGTAGCAGACCCTCAGCTCCTATAAATCAGTATAGCTCCTTTGATTTCAGTTTAACTATGTAAATTTACCCCAGGATAGTATCTAGCCCAAGAATGTGAATTCCTTCCCATCTTTTTGCAGGTGCAGAAAATCAAGAGTAACTGCAGTGATTACAAAATTTGCATAACAGTTTTACATTGCCTGGGCCACTGATCAGATAGTATCTTCATGCCTGAAAAGAAAATCTGTAACACATGGGATACCGTAAGTCTTCTGGCATTTTCCCTTTCCAGGGCACGGCAGGGGCCTTTGCCAGAAGCAGCTGGTATGATTTGGGGCTACAAGGAAATATTCATACTGTGAGTATTTCCTAGGGTAGAAAATCTTTCTCAGAGAAGGTCTGCTGATACAGATCAGGCCTTGAGGCAGATCAAGTTTGATTTTTCTGTTTCATGTTAAAATGTAGGATCCAGGTCTTAAACTGGCCTCAGAAACAAAATGAGACTCAGTGGAGAGAACTGATCACGGCTTTGATGCTTTCAGAGAAGCTTAAGCTGCAGAGAAGGCAAGCAGCCATATTCTGCTTCAGCTGAAGCTCGTGTATCCTTGCATTCAGTCAGGTTCCAGATTAGCAGTGACAAATTTGTGAATTACTGTAGCCTGTTGTTCTTCAGTGGAGAAGAAATAGAATTTCCTCCTAAGCAGAAACAAAAAGAAGGCTCTTTATTTTTATTTTATGTTATGCTAAGCATCCAACTTAGAAGGAAACCAAAATGGGATATTGGGCCTCACAAAGACATAGATTCCCCCAGATGGGGTTGTTGGTGGTGTGTGTAGCGACAACAGTGTCAGAGTCTGTCTGCCTGTCATGGAAGAGGATGTCCACCCTTTGGCTCTTTTCTGGGGCTTGAGAAAAGCTACAGTTTATGGCTCAAAGATGACATCATTTATAGGCAAAAATTGTAAACAAGTCCACAAAGCAGTGAGGAAAGCAGTAAGGCATTTGGTGGTGGTCTCATTGAAAAATGAGAACATGAATTTATCTGAAATATTTGAGCTTTTGCAGTAGGGACAAACAGCAGAATTGAAACCTACTCCCAAAATGCTGCAGCTGCATATGGGAGCAGGCTAATGTAGCAGCAATATTACATAAAATGCATATTGTATCCTGCTTATTGTATGGGGTGGTATTAGAATAAAAATGGAAGCCAGTACACTAAGCCTTGCATAATACAACCACTTACTGTACTTTGATATCAGAACTAATACAGTATGAATGTTTACAGTACACTGGGGTAGAAATTCTAGTAAAATATGTGCTTTGTCATTTAGCTTTTTAAAGAATTAGTTTATGGCCTCCTAGTCTTTTTTAGTTCATTTTATTTTACAGGAATTAATAGGCCGCTTGCATTTGTATTTTACATTATTGCATCATGGGTATTTTAAGTTCCAAAATAGATTGGTTTTGCCCTAAGCTGTATTCAAGCACTAATAATTATTTCTATTTCCCAAGCACATGTTTTATTTGCAGTATATCTGCTCATATTTTTAGTGAATACATTTTTCCATTTTCTTCAGGTTTTTTTCAGCATTGAGTACCACAAAAGCAATTTTAAAAAGCAGTCTGAAAACAATGTCTTAAAAGAAGAACAAGGCTACTTTGAAAACTTAAAGTAAACAGTGTGTTTTGTAAAGGACAGCGAACTGTGAATGGGAATAAAAACCAATAATCCACAGCAGGAAATTGTTGTCATCTATTAGAATATTTGTATTTCTTCCTGAATATCATCTTTGTTGTAAGTTACAAAGCTGATAAAATCTTAAATAAAAATATTTTAATCGGTTCAGATGATGCTTTGAATAAAGGATGCAGACCTTGAGAACTGCTGAGGAACTCTTTAATATTTTGGTCATAGTATGGCAAAGAAAGGTCTCTTTCTTCACATAACTACTGTCTTGCTCTTCTTTCTTGCAATAAATACAGTGAGATGTAAAGGTGCCTACCTGCTCTTCTGGGAGCTCTTAATCTTACTGAAGAGACACGATACTTGCAGCAGTCTCCTGGGTGAATGCCAGCGTACCTCCACACAACGGCTAGGACTTTCCCATCAAACTTCCATTCCTACATAAACAATCAGATCTGAGTTTTCCGCTGACTGAGGTCTTGCAGTAACTGTGTGCCATATTAAAAGCCTTGCCCTGGGTTTTGATTAGGATCGCATTACTTTTCTGTCTTCATATAGGCCAGTGTACTAGGAAAAGGAAACGCCCTGCTGTTAGCTTAGTGTTTTCATCACTTGTCAGTTACGAACTTTGCAGTTTCTCTTCTTTTGAGGGGAAAAAACCCTAATCCAGTATTTTTCTGCCAGACGCTGAGTGTTGTGGTTGTGCCTCTACCATTTCCTGAAGTGACCTTTGCTCTTACAAGCATTTGTTAAAGCTACTTTTCATGAGCTTCTCTTCACTGCCCTGTCAAAACAGCTGGGTTTTTTTCCCGCTTAGAAGTTGGTGGGAAAGACGCTAGCTGTTTTCTCTCTCTTTATTTCCTGCTCTGCTCGTATTCCTGAATGGGCTGAATGAAAACTATAGGACAGACCACTGAACCACGATAATATTGTGAACAAAATGCTCCTTTATTGTGTTTAAATGACTACATACCTGCTATCTACCTGCCTAGTTTTTTCTTACTTGAGTGTTGCCTCCTAAAGCATCCGTGATTCCAGCTTTCCTTGATTCTTTCAAAATGCTTCCTATTCAAGGTCTGGGAATCACATACAGCTCATCTCACCATCTATGAGAGTGCTTTTTGCTAATATATTCATTTTTGACCCAGCTCCAAAGATAATAGCCAACAGCTCTTCTCTGCCGATGCTAGAGGAATGCTTGTTCTCTGAAGTGCTGCCTCATAAAAGCCTTTTAAGTTTAAGGATTTCACATTCATCCTCTAATTAAGCAGGTGGCTAAATCTGTGAAACTGCTTCATTCTGAAATCCAACCTGCCTCCACTTCAAAGGATGTTGTTTCTTTTCCCAAAGATTTTTTTTAAAGTTCTTCTTTGACAGTGCAAATTTGTAGAGTTATTTAAAGGCTTTGCCTCTCACCTGATTCTGAACTTATTTTCCAAAAATACACAGAATACATCAGATCTGAGGAGATGCCTCAAGGATGTTCCTTAATAGTGGTGCTGGAGTTCATATCTTTGACTGAAGATCTTTAATTGCATCGGGTAACTAGCCCTTCTGCTAGGCTAATGACAGAAGTGGTTGCAACCACATATGATCCATTTGATGCTTCTCCCATCAGAAATCCAAATCTTTCCCCGTGGTTGGGTTTTGGTTGTTTGGTTTGGGGTTTAAGCGATATGTCAGTTTGGCTCTGAAACTTGTCTAGAATTTGTCATACCTAAACACTGGAAAAAAAGAGCGGATTTAGCCTAGTTTGTCCCAGGGGTTCCAATATGGTGCACCTCCAAATACAACCGCTGACTTATCAGAGTGATGGCTTGCCTTATGCTATTGAGAGAGGCAGCATGACTTTAGTGTAGGAAGTCTTCCTACACTTCAGCTTTACATCTGAAAATAAGCAGTCTTTTTTTGGAAAGAACACTTGTGAAACATTAACAACTTGGGAACACAACATTAACCACCTCCATCCTAAAAGAGCAAACTGAAAATACTCCTGCTTGTCTAAAAGACAGGTTTTATTTGTGTTTATTATGTCCTCAAGAAGATTCAGAGTTAACTTTAGAAGAAAGAAGGAATTCCAAAAGCAACAGAAACCCATGTCCTACACCTACATGTTTATGTCCTCCAACCACAGATTACTACTTTCCCATCTTGCCTGTTTTCAAGAAAACAACATATGGATGCAAAGGAATTTGCCAGAGCAAGCGGGAGGAGATTACACCAGATGTGTGAGCCCTATTCAGTCACAGTGGCTACTCAGTATTTACTTACGGACTTTTGGCTCCACAGTTGCTGGTCCAAGGTAGCACCTAGAACTTGAAAACCCCCACAGAAAAGACAGAAGGCTCATTCCTTATGGGGTTGCCTTACATCGTTCCACAGGCATTATTCTTTCTTATCCCCCGTCGGAGAAAGTTGCAGTGTGCCTCTCAGATGTGGAGGCCCATGTTTTCCCCCAGGGGTGACAGCAGGTCCTGCAGCATGCCGCCACTCCCTTTTGCAAGGTACATGCAGACATTGCGGCCTTTCAATACCTAAAGGGGGCCTATAGGAAAGATGGGGACAATCTTTTTAGCAGGGACAGCTGTGACAGGACAAGGGGTAATGGTTTTAAACTAAAACAGGGTAGGTTTAGACTGGATATAAGGAAGAAATTCTTTACAATGAGGGTGGTAAAACCCTGGAACAGGTTGCCCAGAGAGGTAGTGGAGGTCCCATCCCTGGCAACATTCAAGACCAGGTTGGACGGGGCTCTGAGCAACCTGATCTAGTTAGCGGTGTCCCCGCTCCCTGCAGGGGGGTTGGACTGGATGACCTCTAGGGGTCCCTTCCAACCCAAAACATTCTATGATTCTATGATTCTATGATTAGGGATGCTCCCCAGTAGCCCACAGGGCATGAAGGGAGAGAAGTTTATGCTGATCTTCCTCCACCCAGGAACAAAAAGGGATGAAATAGGCCTGAAGCAACCCTTCTGTTTCAGAGCTATCCTTTCAAAAAAAGGCCTTTTTTCATATGACCCATTATTTGTTGATTCAGGCAAGTCCTGGGGCAGCAGAAGACTGCTCCCTTTATTGTGTTGCAAAAACTGTTACGGTATTTGCCCTCTGTTTTCTCAGCCAGAAAACAGACTTTTCTAGCTGCAAAATCAATTATTTTTCATTACAGAGTAACTTGCTCTGCAGAACTAGAAAGTATCCTAGTCCCGTTGGGTCTAAAATAGGGATTTCCTCAGCTCTTTCAGGAATTAGAAACTGCTAAGAGTGGTGGTGGTTTTACTTTTCCCTGGAAAGCATCTGTGTTACCCACGTACCGGTATGCACCGCTGTGTCTCTCTGATGCATTCAGCTTGCGGTCACTGCCTATCACTTCTCTTTCCTTTCTCAGTTCCACCTTAAATTGGATGTAAAGTTCTTGAGACACATTTAGTGCATCAATTACCTCAGGGCATTTCTTTAATTTAAGGAAAGGTACAGAGACTCCAATTAACCTCAGATGAAGAGACCCATAGTTCATTGTCTGGGAAAATGAACCTCAGGGAACGGCACTCGTACATTGCAAGTGCATGTCAGAACCACAGTCCGAACTCATGTTTCTGGCTCCTACTCTGGCATGTAATCTGTTAGAACGGTGTGAACAAACAAGTTCATTAACCTCCCAGAGCCTTAATTTTTTTTCCTGGCAAAGAAGAAATTATATTTACCATGGGTGAAATCTGGAAAAAACTTACTACATAGTGGTAACTATCCTGACCTTTTCTTACAGGCAGAACAGGAATTCTCAGAACTAAATGCACTGGTAAATACTAACTTTCTAATATTACCCACAAGATTATGTTCATACCCACAGATATGCAAGTAACTAAGAGTAGCAGCTTATTTTGTCTGAACAGAAAGTCAAAAGCACAAGACTGATATTTGCGCAGAGCAAAATGAGCTAATAGGAATTTGATTCCTCCTGCTTGGTGCTGCCTGTTAACTCCCGATCACTCATCCTTGGGCAAAGAAACCCAGGAATGTGCTTCATTCGGACCGAAAGACACAGCAGCACATGCAAGGTTCAAACCTATATGGACTGAAAAAACTAACTATCAGAGTGCCAGCTGTGTTGTCCCAGTAAGCAGCTACATTCAAACCTGGGATCCCCCAAACTGTTTTACTAATACTGGAGTAAAATGTGGCCCCAGGCTGATGCAGGGCACAGCTATAGGGTCATCCTCCCTTTGCCCTTCTTCCATGCTGGCAGCCAAGAGCCATCTCGAGCCCTCCTACTACTCAGTGTTCAGCTCTTGCCACAGAAATGAGGCTTGTCTTGCAAATGGACAGATCAGCAGCAGTCTTGCAGTATTATCTATTTCTCTTTCCATACATAGACACATAGCTGTGCAGAAACACCTGTACATATCAGCAAGTTTCTTCAGGTCCTTAAAGGTTTTATGAGAAAAGCTGGTTCATCTAATAGACTCCAAAAGGATGGTTCACAGCAAATTCAAAAAGGAAGAATGTATTTCCTTGCCACTTTGTCTCCCAGGGAACGAGCTTAAGACACATCTCAGCCTGCCATTGCTTAGGCAGTTCCTCGGTAAGCTTTTCTGGGCACGTCTCTTGCTCCTTGGACAGTAGAGGGCTGTGGATTCTCACAGAGTGTAAGACCAGAGACAATAGTGCTTGCTGTTGCCATATTACGTTTTGTTCTCCTGAAAAGGGACCCAGAAATAACTCATGGCCAACAGCCAAAAGAGCAAACCACTGTGGAACATTTCATAACAGCCAGGTTCCTCGGTAAGCTTTTCTGGGCACGTCTCTTGCTCCTTGGACAGTAGAGGGCTGTGGATTCTCACAGAGTGTAAGACCAGAGACAATAGTGCTTGCTGTTGCCATATTACGTTTTGTTCTCCTGAAAAGGGACCCAGAAATAACTCATGGCCAACAGCCAAAAGAGCAAACCACTGTGGAACATTTCATAACAGCCAGCTACAACAGACACTCGCCTGTGGACACCTAAGCTTGTAGTCCTCAACATACTTAGGACTTGCTCTAGGGAAAAATGAAGAATATTTCTGCTAGCACTTCTGGGGAGCCAGACTGGGACACGAGGCTGCAAAAAACTTAACAGGGGCTGAGTTACAGACTCTGGGTTAGATATAAGAGGTCATAATTCATCGCTTATTGAGAACAAAGCAAGGCAGTGATTTAATAAATGACTTTAAGGTGCTTCACTTTAATGATGGTATAAGACGGTACTTTGTGTTGTCACATGAGCAAAGGTCAGTGAACTGTCAGTCCTCATTACTCGGGCAAATGTTCTTTTGAAAACTCCCAAACGACTTCATGGTACATGGAAATGAGTACATGTCTTTAATGGTTATCTTCAAAAATCAATAAGCATAAAGTTGAGAAAGAAGTCAAATCAGTAAATGGAAGGAATCATAATTAAAGAGATGCAAAAAAATGAAGAGCTTAAAAAAAAAAAAAAAAAAGCATTACTCAGAGTTATCAGCTTGTCCCATGAGAGAAGAGTTAAGCATTACAATTCCTGAGTGGACTGGTGGCCCATCTCAGTCTAAAATAACCTATCCCAGAAAAGAAAATAGAAAAGATGAAGGATATGAAGAAAGTACAAAAACCCCACAAACCCATAAAGGAGAATAATGGAATCAGTCATGCATTGGGTACATTTCCTACCTCTGGGATTTAAATTTATGCTCTGAATTTGCTGTGACAATGGATCTGGGGACCCCCAAATAAATATACATCCTTGTACCACTCTGTGCAGTGCACATTCTGTTCAGAGTTCACAACTTTTTCCTGAACCATTGCGAGATCCCAACCTGGGTTTGACACCCCTTTTGCTTTGTGAACATTTACATTTCCATTTATCATATTTAACTGCCTAGCCATTTTAAATCATGTTCCTAGATCCAAGCTGTCTTCCAGAAAATATTTTTTTATATTCTTCTATTCAGGGTTAGAATAACCACAGATAATCATTAACACTTTACATGCTATTTACTAATCATTGTATCTTTATAATAGCCTCGCATTTAAACAATCACTCTAGCTCTTTTTTCAGTTCTCTACCGGGACACATTTCACTCCTGTCTCTTATCAATATTTAGCACCTGTCTTTGAACTCTGGTATCTGCTCTACCTTTTCTTTACCTTCCTAATGGGAGGTCTAGAAAGGAACAAAGTCATTCAGGGGGGAGAGCACTTCTGACTTATGATAGTAGTCTTCATCCAGGCTCTTACACAGGGTCCTAGAATGTATGCACAGCCAGTGTAAGGCAGGTAAAATATTCCTTCCACTAAGCAACAGAATAAAAGAGGTAGTGTTTTTTTCCCCCAGTTTCAAGCTCTCACTTAAATTAATCAACACCAAATTCCACATATTTTTTGCCCTGGCCTTAGCCTAACTATCTTGGAAGGGAGTAGAAGGAAAAAAAAATTAGAAAGAGGAGGAGATCATAATAATAGAAGAAAGCAGCTGCACAAAGTCATATTTATTTGTTTGTTTGTCCTGGATAAGGAAAAAAAATTAGGTTTGGACTGAGTACACTAAGCAGCAAGTTGTGAAATGTCATTCATGGAGCAAAACGGAGGTTATACTTTGACACCAGAGAAGAGTCACAGTTATAGTGCAAAAACATTCTCAGATTCTACTCCTGTTATTGTCACCTCATATTATTACATATGAAATAAAATTCACAACCTGTCAGGAAAATTCATGATAGTCAGAAAAATATGAATTGAATTCTTTGTCTATGTTATTGAAGAGTAAATATTTTCTCTTAAGACTACTGAGTATTTGGGTTGGTCCTGCATTAGACTTCACCTTTTCTTTCTTTCCTTCATTGCAGTACAAATTATAGACAGGAACAAATTTATTATTCCGCTCGGAGGGAGTTGAGAGAACACTTAACTCATCAGCTGAGGTGGAGGCTTAAGTTTTTCTTTAACCCATGTTTTATAGTATAAAGAACATTTGAAAATGACTGCTTTCACCAAAGAGAGCCTGTCCATGGGAAACTGAAAAGTGGTGCCTGTTGGAGCTTATGGCCTTTGTGGATGATGACTAATTGATCAATGAAAAAAACCAGATTACACAGTCCTCCAGTTAATGAATAAGTGGTTTTTTTCCTGTCTGGGACCTAATGAGAGAAGGATCCCCAAGAGTCATCCACTAAGGAAGAAACAAGCAGTATATATAGTATAATGATGTGAACTCAATACCCACCCAATTTATTTTAAAATACATCTGTGCACATCCTTTGAACATATCCTCTGGAAGAAATTCCTTTGTAATCTGTCATGTTCCACTGGAGGTTTTCTTTAGTGAGGTTTAACCTTCCTTAGAGTCTTTCAGCTTCTCTTCCTCTCCTAATGGCTTCCCTCAGACACTTCCCTTTTTAAGCAGCCCCACTGCGTGCAAGTGTCCACATTTACTTAGATATTTAATTCGAGCAATTTATACTGAGGGTTATTCTAATGCCAGATAGATGGACAAAGTGCACTTCCATATTAAGGCAGATGCATGTACACAAACCCCTTTAATCTTGCTTCTCATCTTTCTCCAGATGCACTAACGAACAGTCATTGCCAACATGAAAACAAAATATTATTGGTTTATCTTTTGCTCCTTCAGCAATAAACCCTCTCATTTGCTACCAAAAGGCAGAGATAACCCCTATAAAGAGGTGAAAACCCCCAGCAACTGTTGAGTTGATTTATTCCCAGATAGGAATGAAATAATTTAGTTGGAAGTAACTTACTAGACAGTTGCATCATGTGGTGTTTTCCTTCTTCTGAGAGAAGACAGGAGATGATGAACACACACACAGAGAGATAGAGAGGATATCCAAGACAATGAGCAAAGGCAAAAGGACTGGAGAAATGAAGGTTAGCTGAGGCAACAGGAGCAAAAAATTGTAGTGGAAAAATACCTAGTAAACTGCCTGATTTCCATGACTAACCTTGCTGAGCTTTTTTTCACAGAAAAAGGTTGGTTTTAATGACATCTGGGGGCCAAATATAGATTAGAAAACACAGACTGGCTTTGTCCTACCTTCCTGTCCCTAATGCACAGGTTCTCAGTTTGAACCTTACATGGAAATTTCCTTGCAAAGCTGGACCTCTCTTGTAGCTACTAAAGACAATCAACTGCAAAGGAGAAGCAAGTCAATTAAAAGAAGATGTGTGTACATGAGAGCCAACAGAAAAGCAGACACTGAAGAAATTAAAGAGAGATCACAGCAAAAGAGAAAAAATACACTTAATGTTAAAAAAAAGGAAAACCAAAAAAAGCAGGTACATTTTCCCTCCCACGGTACTGAAGAGATTTCAGGACAAGTAATTTCCTTCTCCCCTGGATTACTTCATGAAAGATATCCTTTAATTTTTGTGGCTTCTCGAAGTACTATGTCCTATAAATTAAAGGTATCTCAAAGGACAGGTGCACACCCCTCTCAAGACACCAATGTGTGTTTTGGGCTGGGCAGTTCCACCCGCTTCCCATGGGTTGAGAAAGGGAAGGATTTCCCTCCAAAACCCAGGCCTGGCCTACACGTGGAGGGAGAGGCCATGGCGAGTGCTGTTGCTGCGTGGCAGCCAACCCCAAGGGACAGGGGCCGGGATGTTGGGCCAAACACAGCCCAGGTATGTGGCCCGAAGGCCCTGGGCTCTCCAGCCCTCTCATAAGGAGCAGGGCAGGTGCCTTTGTGGGGGGCCCATGTCCCCACTCAGGACAGGAACCAGATCATGGCTACAAGTACAACCACCCCAAAACACATGCTGTGTGAGGCACATGTGCCTGTGACAGGGGCCTGGAGGGGGATACAGCCCCGTGTACCATCCTCGTGGAGGGAGGGGAAGGCCTCAGGGCTACCAGGCACCTGGAGCTCAGTCCCCTCACCTGCAGCTCCTTCCCTGCTAACTGGTGCTCACCTGGGGCTCGCTGGATAAATGGCGGCTGCCAGTGCTTGGGGGGAGCAGGTGGAGGTGGGGGAGCAGGGGGGGCCTTGGGGCCTGCTGGCAGCTGTGTGGGGCAGTGAGGACAAAGTGCAGTGTGCCCACCTCTCCTCACCTTCTCCTCAGGGGCTGCATGCCCTGAGGCCTCCGCACACCCTGAGGGGATGCAGCCGCTCCAGCCCCGTCTTCCCGAGGGAGAGCGACGAAGCTGCCCTGTACAGACAACACAGGTGAGCGGCGGTGGGATGGGAGGAGGCCCGGCTGGGCTCAGGAGGTGCCTGCTCGGTACACGGGGGCTGAGAGAAGGGGTGGCGGGGGGGCCGTGCTGCACCTCCTGCTGGTCAGCTCTCTGCCCCCTCTGGGGTGGCTTGCTGTTGGCTTGTTGCTGGCTGGTTTTAGTTCTTTTTTTCCCCTTTGTTACGGTCACTGTCGGTCAGAGTCTGGCTTTGTGGGGTGGAGATGGAGGCTCGAGGTGAGGGCAGGGCTGGTGGCTCCTCTTGCCTCCTGCACTGCCCTGCCGGGCAGCCATGCTGAAAGCTTTGCTTTAGAGCAGGAGCGGTCCCTTTGCTCCCTGCTCCCCTCATGGCTGGTTGGTTTCTCTGTTCTCTCAGCCCACGGCTGCTTTTGGCCTGTGCAGTTTTTTACCCATTGTGTGAGGCCACAGTTGACCTTGGCACATCCTGTGTTGCGTCCCTAGCCGAGCAGGGCTCAGGCATAGGAATATCAGGGTAACCTCATTTCTTTGCACTCACTTAGCAGATTAATAATCTCCCGCTGCTCTGCTCTACCCTCCTGGCGGCAGTCACATATGACCTGCTGGGGGCTGTCTCATGTCCAGCCAGGAGGGGTCCTTACCTTGCAGTTAGGCGGGAAGGATGTGTATATTTTTCCTCCTAATTACTTCATTGCGCTCTACTAATTCTTCTACTGGGTAATAGTCGTACTTTAAAAAAATAAATGGACCATTGTGCTTGTTCTGCTGTCCTGGAGGGCAGGAAGGTGACAGAGGGGAGAGGCTGGGTGTGGAGGAGCACCACTGCGCTTCCCACCATTTTATCCCTCTGTTTCATGTTGGTCTCAAAAAGCATCGCTAGTGAAAAAAGCTCCCTCCATCCTATGGGCTGTGAGATGTACTAAGGACTTTTTTTCCCCACTTTGCACCCCAGACAAACTCATTACTGAAATGTGGGTTAAAACAGAAGCATGAATAAATATAAAATACTGTGTTGTGTGTAGATGAGTTGTAAAAGTACCATTGGCGTGCATCATTCCAGCTCTAAACCTAGCATGAGGGAAATTCTTATGAACCAAAACGGGCAATACTAAATCTCTCTCGTACCATATCTTTTTCCCTCTAATTTCTGAGATCTTTGTCATCGTTTGGTATCAGTACTTACTGCTTTGAAATGAGAGATCCACAGGGGTATGCACTGTGGCTATTCACAGACAATCCCTTCCCTAAAGATGATTAATCCTGAATAAAAGTAGAAGGGAAGTAAAAGAGAGATAAAGCAGCTTGTGTGAGGTCATGCAGAGGTTACAGGCAAAATAATTGGCTGTTTAAAAAAAAAAAATCTGGCAACTCGAGTGTCTTCCACACATCACTGGGAGTGATGACACAGCAGCATGCCCAGAGTGGTTGTCAGTGATGCAGAGTCTTCATCTAGATCTGGTGCCACAGGCTTGAAGAGTTGTTTGATGTAACTCAAATGATTTTTCAGAAATAAAAGTTCTAGGGAAGAACTACTTGGATTGTGCATCTGTTGGCAAATGTGGAAGGAAAAAAAGATGCTCATAGTTGAATGTATTAGCATATTTTTCAAACTAATGGTCAGAAAGTGGAAGAGTTTAGAGGGTGACAGCCAATAGCAATGTACAAGCATGAAATATGCAAGAAAGCTTTTGGTCAAGGCAGACTTTTAAGGGACCTCAAGGAAAGCTAGAGCTGCATTATGCAGATAATCTTATGCAGATTACCCCAATTAAGAAGGGGAAAACTAAATAAGAGTCCATGAAGTCCCACGTATAGCTCTTATTTGTGGCAATTCACAGAATATGCATTTTGAGCTATCTTTGTCCCCTGGCTGTTGATTTGAATCTCAGCAAGACAAAAGGATGAAAATAATTTTCTCAGATACCCTACTAACAATGCGGGATGACAACACTCTTCAGTTTGTCCCTTATTTACAGGTCTCCCTGTTTCCATCTCCTGTTTCTCCCTTCCCCACGTGGACATACGCAGGAAAGAAAATTAATTGGAGAATTTGTATTAATCCTTAGCTGCAAAGTTATCTTGACTTTTTGAGAGTTAAATGCAGATTTACTCCTCCACATCCATCTAAATGTTGACTCTGTAGTCTCCTGTCTCTTCATTAAAACTTACTTTGTCAGTTCCTTTTAAAATTAGTCTTAGCAACTTGCCAATGTATTTTTCAACCATGGTATAAATACGACTGACTTTTAGTAGGAATGGTGTCTAGTGAAAGGCTACAGAGGCAAACCTAGAGCCAAAACCAGAATAAAATCTTAACTAATTGGCTGCTCTGTTAAAGCATAACCAGATTCCTTACCTCCAATGATTTTGTCAGTACACCATGCTCACTGTATAATGTTTTAAATCCATCCCCAAATGCCTCATTCACACTGTTTGTTGCAAGTACGACTCCTCCCACCCATCTGTCTGACACATGAAATGCCAAGCACCTTTCCTTTGAAAAGTTGATGTAAAAAGAGATGCAAGGTGGCTGTGGCTGAAGGCCTTCACAGACCCCCAGGCCACTGTGCTGGAGGAGTAAAATCCCTGGAGCTTGCCTTAGAGCCCAACAAGCAATGCTAATTTAGGTTCAGTGGAACCAGTGCTGCTGTCTCTTTGGCAGGTGTGGAAATCTTTCTGGAAGGAGAGAGAGCTGAAACAAAGAACCAGGTACAAAACCAAACATGGTGTGGACCATCTCTCTAGCTTGACTAGGCGACTTCATATCTCCTCTTAGTAGTGTTTTGGGATAGAAACATGTCTTGTGATTATTAAGGGTATGTTTATGGTTAATTAGTATTTGGGACCTAATCGATCTGATACTGCCTTCAGATGTGGGTCATCACAAGAATTTATCTCTCTGGGTACCACAGGTATTACTTGGCTCCAAGAAAAGCTACATGAAATTCTTTTACCAGAACTTTGTCTAAAAAAGTGAGTCCCCCAGAAAATTTTGTGAGTTCATACTGAACTCGTTTTATTCCAGTCATTCAAGGAATTAAAAAAAAGTTGGGTATGTCCCTTTCTAAATTTGAAATGTGCTTTTATATATTTTTTATTATAGATGGGATGTTTTGTTCCAATACTTCTAATTTCCTTGGAAAATATAAACAAAACTTTGTATCAATCTGAAACTAAAGTAAAAATAAAATAGCTTTATTCAACCAGCAAAGAGTCAGTGGGCAGACCAATGCAAGTAGCTGTTTTCACAGCCCTTGTTCAAGTAATGAGTGGTCCAGTTACTCCTGATCTTAGCTCCAATGGCCCATCAGCAATTGGCTCCAGTGGCACATTGAGCCAATCCTTAAATCATCCATAGCTTTACTGCTAGCTTCATATGGATTATAAAATAATTTTTGTCTTATTCCATTTTATGTTGACCGTGAAGTTCTGCCACTCAGAATAAAAAAAAACATTGAAAGATAAGTTTTTGAAGATGCTGTGAGACTAATCTGGAAATACAAACATGGTCTGGTAGGGGGAGGTTCTACATTTTTAATTTTATATTGATTCTGTTTGTCAGTGCAAGTACTATTTAAGCAAGAAACTATTCCTCGAGGGTCTTCAAGTTAATACACTTATTGTAGCCTCCTTATCCTGTTAAAATGAAGAGAATCGGATTGCTGTGGGTTGAACAGCTGCTTGAAGTCAATCTCTGTGCCCACTGTTAAGGGAAACAATATCGGTGAAGGGAAGCAGAAGGCAGCATATCCAAGTTATTTCCTCAGAGCATTTTCCACAGATGTCTTGAAGGTTCATGGGGTATTATGAAGCATAGAAGACATCTGGTCACATTTTTATAATCTCATCAGCATATATAGAAAAATCTTCTCTCTGTTTACTTCTACTTGTCAAGAGCTAGAAAAAGGCTTTTTTTTTTTTGCTTATTTATCTTATTGCTCTCTGAACATACTCACTGATTCTTAATTGTCCAAATCAGCTTAGTGTGTTGTTAAGTCACCAACATCTCTCACTGTAACATCTGACTCTCTCCTGCTTATTTACAGCTCTTCATTGAATCACTTTGTAAAGTAGGAGATTTGGGGGTACTTTATACTGTGCTATGGGGCATGTTGTCTTTCATCTGCAAGTGCTGTGAAATCGCTCTTTCCTACTCAAGAGTACTATTGTACTTTGTTCAGTGTTAACAATACTTCAGTTTGGTCTGTGGAAATACTTCTCCCCTGAAAGGAGAACACTAAATTGACTTGTTCTGCAGGCACCACTACAGCTTCCAAAATCTCAGTGGGATGAACTGTTCCTGGTGTCCTGCTCCTATGGGTTAACATTGCTTGCCCAGCCAGGTTCACCAATTACTGTGGAATCCCAATTAGACCAAGAACATGTTGTAGAGCCTAATTTTGATGAACCAACGTGGCAGGCTTTACTTACTGTGATTTGTCATCTTGACCTAGTTTGATGCGGCCATTTCTTTCCTAAGAAGTAATTAAAGCAGAAACATAGAAAAATATTGTGGCTTTTGTTTTGCCTGGAGGACAACATATTCTACACTGTTGCGACATTAAACTATGTTTCTTGATCCAAGGCTTTTCACTTAAATTGCCACCATATTGGACAATTTATTTCATGCACATGATCATATTTCTGAAGACCACAAAAGCTGTGCTGTTATCCATGAGGAGTGTTTTTGTTGCCTGCCTTTTGTACCTATTTTGCTAGCCTTCTGTATGAAGTATTTCCATTTATGCTGCATAACTAGTTGAATCTAATTTTTTTTAGTCTTTCCTCCCACTTCTAGACCAACCCTAGACCTGTATGTTATATGCAGTCTCTGTCCTCTTCCATCTCTGCCAAGGAATTCCTTTGGATATTGTTTTTTTGGAGAATGTCCCATTGTTGCAAGTCAGTTCTCACTAACCCTATTTGCTGTAGTCTGGCATGTTTGTCTGAGCAGAGACCAATTTCTTTGCTACCTAAGCTCTGCATGTACAAAAGAAGATAAGTAATAACTGTACCATTACATTAAAATGTTGGACCTGCCTCGCACTTTTCCAACTGCTAGGTTGTACCCACAAAATAAATTAATTTGTCCCTTACCTTACAGAGCAAAATCACTTTCCCTTCCCACCCCAAACTCTGAACAGACACAACTTCCAATGTGTTGTAGACTTCTTGAAGGAACAGAGGAATTGGATCTGCTCATAGTGGAGGTGCCTCCTTTATGAAGGAGGCACTTCCAGACTCTGCTAATGGAGCCTAAGTGGTGATACACTGATTTGGGGGGCTGGCCCCAGCCTGTCCTGTGGGATGCTTCCAGGTGGGCTGCCACACTTTCCCTGTAGGAGAGAGCAAGCTCTGTCCAGCACTCGGTAAAGCAGGAACCTGCCAGAGCTCAGTAAAAAGCATCAAGCTGATGATAAAGGCATGAGAGTGGATGCAGTAGCCAGGATCTGCAAGATCCTGCCAGGTGTAACCCTGCCTTGCTGCAGCCTGCCTGGCCTGGGACTCTGCGATGCTCTCCTTGGCAACAGCCTGCTTTTCTGGAGTGGATACTGGAGGATGGTGGCTACTTGCATGAGGACCTTGGAGAACAGGCTGCTTCTGCAAGAGGTAGGTGGGAGTGGCTTGTTTGCTTGGGGCATGAGGATAGGCACTAATTAGGTGACCAGAGTAGAACAGTTGCTTGCAGAAGAGAGCGTTTGGCCACAGCTCATGAAAAAAGCAGGAAGACAAGAAGTATGTTTCTTGCAGTCCTCTCACAGAAAGACTAAGTTAAAACAACAGCCAAATGACCCAGCTTTTCTCTCGGCACTGAGCAAAGTGTCTGGTGGTTAAATGAAACTATGCTACCTCAGAAATATCTCATCTCCTCCAGTGCATTGGCTCTATTGATGGCCCTGCAGCATAGATGCATAATTTAAATGGTGTTAGAGATGAGGCCAGAGCAGGTGGTGTGTTTTGATAAAGTGGAGTTCCTAACCATCCAGTGGTGATCAGTTCATGCTATCCATGGTGAGAAGAATGATTTTCTCCATTTCTCCACAGGTGATGATGGCATCATCTGTGAAGTATTTTATTACTAAATGAAAAATAATGACCTACTTTGTCATAGTGGGATTTCTTGTTTGTCTATATCTATGCCTTTACTTTTGTTCCAAAGGTGCAGTGACCTAGTTTTGCAACCAATGAGGTGCCCTATGGGGATCGGTGTCTGTTCCTGGAAGGAGGTATGCTGGAGCCAGTCCAAGCAGGGCTATTGATATTAGGCTTATGCTCTATATATGTTTTGTCTCAAGGGTTTTCATGTCAGTACTTGAAAACCATGTTATGTTGGAGGGATGCCATCTGCAACTCCTGAAACAGCAACTAATGAATGTGCCAGTTCCTTCCTGAAATGGTGCAAAAGTGCATGTCCCACCTGCGTAAACAGAGCCTGTGCTCCTACCAAATGTCTCTGGTAGTGTGCAGCTCTGACTACAGAAAACAGGCTTTCTCACCTGCTTGGACAGCAAACAGACCTGGTATGGGTGACTTTTGGGGAATGTGCTGGTTTCCAGGTTCTAGATGCTTTATTTTTCCAAAGCTAACACACCCTCACAACTCACCTCAGTTACATATTTGTCAGTATGTGATGGCAATAAATTTCCTTTTCTAGCTTACCTGCGGCAAGAATAGTAATGCATTGACATGAGGTGTGAAATCATATTGGAATGCTTTTATTGACACTCACCCTACTGCTAAATTATGGTTTTCCAGGACTTCAAGTGGAGCAACTTTAATCTTGTTCTGATTTGATAAAACAGACAGTTTTCCATTCCTTTAAATGGTTTTTCCAGTCCTGTTCTTTGTTTTCCCAACCCTCCTCTCTGCTTAGCCAACCGTTTGAACTTAGTACTAGTAGGGAGCCTGTCCTGACAAAGCAGAAGAGAGCAGGAAATCCAGTACTTCACTGGAAAATGAACAGATAGCAGCTCTAGCATGTTTTAAGGAAGCAGAGAATTGCATCCTTGCGAGAGGTGACCTACAGGTGAATTTGCTTAGTTCTGGGGCTGGTGGGCAAGGAACCTTAACTATAAACAGAGGGTATTTACTCAATAACTAGTTAAATGGCTTTCCAGGAAAAAAATTATAAAACTGACATCCTATTTTTCTATTAACAGGTTCAAGCTTTCCTTAAAAGCAAAGAAAAAAGTAACCTTTTAATGCCAGGTTTTGGTTGCCAAAGCATTTGTTTTTTTTTCCCCAGAGCATCATATATTTGTTTAGAAAAAAAACCTTGAAAAAATAGCTCAGTATTACCCTGTTACATCAACGTAGTATTCTTTTAATGCTAGTATGTCTAAAGGTCACCTCTTGTCAATCCCATTAAAAAAAAAAAATCACTTCCACACATGCCCACTCTTGCATCGTTGGCATACCAAAGTTGGTCCTGGCCCAGGCTTGCTGGAGGACAGCTAGGTGTTGGATACTTTTGGTTCCTTAATGGAGTACTTCCAGTGGAGCCTGATGATTAATTTGATGATCACAAGTGTCAGAGATTCCCATACTGCTCCTACCTAAAAAGTTTCACAGGCAGCAGGTTTGGAACAGAGATACGCTTTGTGCTGTTCAGTCATCCAATATGTTTTTCTGGTTGAAGTCTTTTTAAGAGCCATTGAGGGATTCTGTGGCCATGTTGTGTAAAAAAGCTTTAAAGAGCAATCTGTTTCTCACTTAAACTTCTCCCTGATATAGTTAAAACACAGGCAATACATTTTAAAGCTCTCTGGGCTAGTACTCCCTCCTTCTCATTATCTCCTATGTGTTCATTTTGTTTCTCCTGCTTAGAGCAAACTTTGTTACAGTGCGTTTGGGGGACAAGGTGTGACACAGGGTTTCTAAGCACTGAGTGCTGGAGGCAAAAACTGATCTGATGGCACCCTTAGTAAAAATGCGTATGTTGGCTCTGTGCCCTGATCATATTTTTGTTGTGCTTGGTGTGGTGTTATGCGTGGCGTCCCTGCAATTTTGGTGGGATCTGGTGGTAGTCTCTTTCCAGCACTGTGTGTTGTACAGACTTGCCATGTACTGTGAAGAAGGTGCTGTCTTCCCACATGAGATAGCTGCATTTCAGTGGCTTGTGAAGTTGGTGACTCCCCTGTGGAGAGGGATGCACCATCAGGTCTGAGTGGTCCTGTGGTGAATTGGATTATGTAAACACAAAGATGGCCACAACTGGAGAGCTCTGGTGACTTTGTGCATGTGTGTGTAGGAAGAATGGGACTGACATATCCAAGTCACCACTCCCAGGAAAATGTGGCACAAGGTGACTTTGCATTTGGTTGGAGATGCAGGCAGGCAGCAAGCATGTGTGAAAATTATACCCTTCTCCCCCTGTTCCTTATTTCTGGCATACAAACAGGGAAAGTCAGTATAAGAATGCCTGGGTGCCTGTAATTCCTGCAATCTGATCTGATTCCTTCTTTACTTCTAGTGAGGAAATGCTTTCTTCTCCTATCTATAAAATACTGTCTAATGCATATATTTAAAGCACTGACTAGGTGGTTCTCTGGAGTCTCTCATTTGATGTGCTCCATCAATTTACTGGCCTAGCTTTCTGTTTCCAGTGTAGCCCAATACAAACTCTCTGGTTCATGGGTAGCTTAAGCAGTACAGAGTGTGGTAAAATCCTTACCTTGGTTCTATTTTATTTGTTTCTGTGCCTACCTTCTGGCAAGGGACTTTGGGACCTTGTCCCACCCTAGCTAATAGGAAGGACTTCTGATATGAATACAAAATCTGCAAAACTTAAAACTCACGTTCTGGAGGAGGCCTGTCTGAACTAAAGGAGGTTGCTTGTATCCTAATGGGAAGTGAATACTTGGCTTCTTGCTGTTTTGTTGATGCTGGGGGACTCAAGGACTCCCAGTTCAAGTGCAGGCACTGTATGCGGGCTGTTGAGATGTTTGGAACGTTCAGTACTTGACTGGAGAAGGCCCTGAGCAACCAGGTGCTTTGACCCAGGGAGCCGGAGAAGATGATCTCCTAAACTATTCTGTGAGATCTGGACTGGATCTGTGGGGGATTAAAGAGCAGAGGCCATTAGACTAGGTCTGCAAGGCTGGGTCTGCTCCCCAAATGTCCAGTTGAGCAGGAAGGGACTTCCATTGTGAAGAACATAATCCTGATTCTGACACTCCATGATGAGAGCTAAGGATGTTATACCAACTGCTGGTGACTTCACTTTAATCCATTACCATCATCTCTTCAGCTTAAATGCTGGCAAAATCTACTATACTGCTGACCTGTAGCAATTGCTGTTTCATGACCTTTTCTTCAGTGGCTATAATTGCTAGTTCCATCCTACATTTTTAGAAATCATTTTAGTGTTACTAAGACAGTGATTCCACCTCTTAAAAATGACAAAGGGTTGTCTAGCCATTATTAAGTTTAAAAACACCACTGCTAAATGACTGGTCATGATTCTGGGAGGAGATTGTACCTTCCCAGGGTGCAGTAATTTATAAAACTGAAAGAGAGCAAAGTTCACTGTCATTTTAGTAATTCTGTTAGTGAACTTCATATGCCTGTAAAAGTGTCTTCTGCTGTTAATCATTAGGTCATTAACCTTAAAAGTACTTCTTGATACACAATCTGCCTGAGCAAAATGTCTGTGCATCTCTACCTCTAAACTCAAAAGAACTCCACAACTGGCTGACACTTAGTGAAGAGACATCATATTCTGAAGAGCAGGTAGAAGGTGTGTAAAAGTGATTGTGGATGTAGGAGTACTGGGTGTCTTGCGGTGAGCATAATTTGTTTAATACTCAGCTCTTCTGCAGCCATGAGATTAACTCATTTAATCTGAAGCATCTTGAGGGAAATGAATGCAGGCAAGTTCAGATCAATTATCACACCAAAAAAAGAAAAGCTTGCATTTCTCTGGGCAGTCTGTGTACACTGTAATGTCAAGCTGTGCATGAGAATGTTACCACAAAGAAAGGTAGTATGCCCTAATTAGCAGTCACAAAAATGAAATACCAAGGTGTTATTTCAGTGACTAAGAGCCAGACATGTACAGATTGTAATACATAAATGTTACGTATATGCACTGTACTCTAAGAGATGCTTTTTCAGAGGAGGATGTTGCATACTATTAGGCACATATCACATGCAATTGTACTCTTTATGTAGGGTTTGTATAAATTAAGCTTGAAAGGGCTTTAAATGCAGTGCTACGTCTGTAGGTGTATATCACAAGTACAGTTGGATGGGAACTTTCCAAGAATGTGTTTTTCTCCTCCTGGGAGAGGGAGTTTGTTGGAAAATGTCAGTTGTGTCAAAACCAAACTGTTTGAGGAAACCTGGCTGTTTGACAACCTATTGCTGACACATTCGTGAGTTTCTAATAGAGAGCTGTCTGGTTTCTTGCTGCCTTGTTGATGCTGGGGAGCTGAAGGACTTGCAGTTCAAGTGCAGGCTCTGTGTGTGGGCTGTTGAGAGGTTTGGGACCTCAGGCCTTCTGGGCTCTCTCATATGGGGTCTAGAAACAGGAAGGTCTGGGCCCCTCAGCTTCAGTGGGAGATGACTTACTCTGGTCTCTTCAGCAGAGAGCTTCGAAGGCCCTTGTTCAAGGTTTTGTCCTTCTCCTCTACATAGGGTCCAACTGACAACTTTCAAGGACTTCTTGTGAAGTCCCTCAGAGTAAGAAAACATGCAGAAATTCCTCCAGAGCTGGGAGTAATCAACTTTTCTGTTTCATTCAGGAAAAAATCCAAAACCAGAAGCCAACTGTTTTGGCTTCTCTACTCTTTTTTTTTTTTTTTTCCCTTATTCCACAATGTCCTTAGTTCTGGATATTTCTAAATTTCTTCTTGTTGTTCTAATTTAGAACAAAGCCTTTCACAAAATATCAAAATTTCCCATAGGAAAGAAATCCTGAGTTTTTCCAGTCTGTGTACATTGTCTTTGGGTTTGATCCCTATGGGGATGGTGCTTGCAAAGGAGATAATAAGGCTTCAGTACACCACTAGCTGGGCCTTTGCTTTTCAAGAACCATTTCTGGATCCACTGGTGAAATGAATTGGAAACATCAGTGTCCCTGCTTTTACTTAGTTCTCACACAGAGCACACTGAAGTGGTCATTATAGCTCTGTCCTGCTACAGATTCATGTGTATTTCTTGATGCATGTGCTAGTCTCACTTGATTTCATTATCCTATCATAGGGATGTATTGTATTTCTCTTGGGTTTTTTCATTAAACTATTTCTAGAATTAGAGTTCATACAGAAAAAAATTAAAACTCAGAACACATGCTAAATCCTTTCATCGCATTAGACCCTGTCTAGCTGATTTCCCATTGCCTGCCAGGTCTAGTACTTAATGATTTTAAATGTTGTTCTGGGCTGAGCTGACAGCAAACCTTTAGCTAAGGCTATTACGTGTAAGGCACTGGGTAGTATCTCTTCGCAATGAAACTGAGCAGTTGTCTCCTCTGTCTCTGCAAGATATTTGCTCTCTGTTTTGCCTGGTCTGCACAGGTCTGGACTGTTGTTTATGCTGGATTCACAGTATTCTTTGTTACAGGAATGGCATTTGGGAAGGACGAGCAAAAAGGAAACTGCCCAGTCTACTTTTAGTGAGACAATAAGTAATTCATCTTAATTTGAAAACCAAACAGATTTCTTAACATTTATTATCAAGACCAACAACATCCATTTTCCAAACTACATCTATTTTGTGCAACAGAATATGCTAATGTTTTGAAATATTACTGCCCTGCTTTTACCTGATTGGTGATCTTAGGAGGTAAATAGATAAAACATAGGTTGTATTCTCTAAGAAGAACTGTTTATGGCAATTGATGATATTGCATATGAGGTGTCTGCAATTGCTAATGATTGCAATTCATCCACTTAGAAGTCCCATGTGATAAACTGTTTCAAGGGCTGCTAATCCATGTAATCCAGAACAAAACAGCCACAGAACTAAAATTCATTCATAAAACATTTATTTAGCCTCTAGTTCAAGTTCATAGTGCAGAAAAATAAAAGGTCCTCCTTATGGAAAGGTTTTTTTGAGTTGAAGACTGGAAGCATCTTTCTGATTTAGACCTGTGCAAAAATGAGTGAAACTGTTCAGTTAAATCCGTTGGCCTTCTACCCCTACCTAGTGACTGCAGCAAAATGTGGGTTTGTACAGGGACAATCCTAGTGTGGCATCTCAGCAGCAGCAGTGCTGGCTATTGCAGGGAAGTGTTGGAGGGGAGTTTCTCTCTGGCGGACAAATTCTTGACGTGAGCAAGAAGAAAAAAGTACAC
>NW_009258754.1:5368818-5401087 GCF_000687185.1 Egretta garzetta
GTTTGATTTATTTCCCAAGGCAGGAGGAGATGGCACTGAAGAATGTCAGCTTTCAAATAAGCTGGGGACATCTAGCAGATCAGAGCCAGCTAGTGTATTTATTAACCTTCTGATAAGTTTGGAGCAGACACACATGAATCCTACCCATTGGTGTAGGATTCATGCTCAGCAAAGGGAAAAACACTAAGAGATGCTGACAAGCTCTACTAATAGCTCTAAAGCATTGGTGTCAGACTTACACTCAGTTGAGTGTAACAGGCTTCAAAATAGGAACCCCCTGGAAGCCAGGTAGTAAGCACAGTTCATTTCTGATGGGCTTGCAAAATCCTTCTGCCTTGGGAAAAAATGAGAAGGCTGCCAGCGCGGTAGTTTCCTGGGAGACTTGTGTTGCTGCCATCCACTGCTCCAGAGGCTGAACTTCCATCTAAATGGAAGAACTAACTTTTCAGCCCATGCAAAGAAACCCTTCTGAGCATGAATCTTGTCAACTTCTTGACAGCACACATAGGATTTCTAAATCTGCCTTGGTTCAGGAGCTAAATGAGTAGAAAGGTTTCAGTAGCCACTTGTGCAGGTTTATTTTGATGAAGCACTCTACAGAGGCAACCAAGAGCATGGGCTTATTCAAGTTCTTTTTTTTTTTTTTTTTTTTTCCTTGGAAAAACACACAGGGTTTGTACTGCACCCTTAGCAGCAGCTGCACCCAGAAGGGTTAGAGTTGCCAGCCCAGTCCCTTTCCAGGCTTCACCTCTGCACTCAAGAGGGAAGTCTCTCTCTAGTAACAGGCCAAACGACCCTGTGTTTTTGCTGGTACTGTGCTAAGTAAGTGTGCTTAAGAAGTGTGGAGTATCTGCCTATTGAGTGCAGGCTCCAGAACTAGTTTAGAAAAACTGACAGGTTTGGGAGGACAGTGCTCTCTGACAGAAGGTGCGTTCTTCAGAGCAAGAATAGTTAGAGGCTGTGCAAAGGTGGGGGTGTGACCCCCCATCTCTCCCAGAGAAAACTGGGTAATCATTTCTAATTACTCTGAATAAATCTCGGCTCCAAATGTTATAATGATTCATTGAGCACATGGAGCTGAGAGAATACTCTGGCATTAGTAAAATGTCATGTGTAGACAGAACATGTCTATCGCGTGTCAGGAGCAGAAAAGAAATAAAAGAAGAAAAATATTGCAATCAAAAAGAAACTGTGTGATCATATGATGCATCACCTGTTTGTAACTGTAACTTACTGGCTGCTTTCCTCTTCTTGCTTTGCAAATTTTGCTGATAAAGCGAAACATACGTTGCTCTCTTTAAGTCCTTAAAAACACAGACATTTCTTCCAGGTGGCATGTAGCTTTTTACTTCTTTCTTCACAGCATGACTATCAATCACGGCACATTTTCCTACATAACTGTGTGTCCACAACCCTCTGTCCCTCTTCTGTTAGCAATTACTTGCTGTGCTAAAGTACCAGCCTTTCATTTATACTCTTGCTAACCATTCTGCCTACCAGTAGGAGGATTATAATAATTTATCTTTTTTTTTTTAAACCTGGTAGGGGTGTGTTTGACTTCTAGTCATTCACAACATGTATTGGAGGGGGATGAAACGAAATATTACCAGTGCAATTTTTCTCTACTCTGCAAATCCTCTCAAGCATTGGGAACAATGGGAATGAGCTCTTGCCAGGTGTGGATTGTTTAACTAGAACAAGCGCTTTATTTCATGGAACAAAAGATCTTAATATACAAGATACTTCATTTTCTTCCATCTCAAAACCAGCAGGTGGGTGTTTGCCCTGTGGTTATTTCCCTTTGTCTTTTGTGTTTGTTGTGGGGGCTTAACAAATTATTCGGCACTGTATGTGAGAGAATGAGGGTTTTTAATAAGCATGCTTCCTAAGGCTGCATCCTCTGTTGGTGTCCCAGGATTCAGCGTGACAGAGGCTTGTGTCTCCTAGGTGCTGCCTGTACAGCTGTACCCCTCTTCTGCACTTGGCAGTGGTGCTGAGTGTGAGCTGCCCTCCTGCTGGCCTCGCTGGTTGGCTCAGCTCCCTCGCCACCGCTCCAGGAGCCTAGCCCTGTGAACTGTTGAGCTGCACAACTGAGTGGCTCTGTCTTTAATGTTTCCCTGTCCCACCAAGTGATTTGGTCAGAAAAATAATCTATAGAGTGATCATAATCTTTTGCATAATTTACCTCGAGATGTGCCATCCTTAAATGTTCATGGGGCAATTTAATGATAGTGCTTATTAAAGAAGCTGCTAATACATGCTGTAAAACCTGATATAGAAGCACAGAATACTGAAACAATGGTTAGTAGCAGCAGCTCTGGGGCCCCCAACATAAGAAGGACATGGACTTGTTGGAGCGAGTCCAGAGGAGAGCCACAAAGATGGTCTGAGGGCTGGAAGACCTCTCCTGTGAAGACAGGCTGAGAGAGTTGGGGTTGCTCAGCCTGGAGAAGAGAAGGCTCTAAGGAGACCTTACAGCAGCCTTCCAGTACCTGAAGGGGGCCTGCAAGAAAGCTGGAGAGGGACTCTTTACAAGGGCTTGTAGTGATGGGACAAGGAGCAACGGCTTTAAATTGAAAGAGGGCAGATTTAGATTAGATGTAAAGAAGAAATTCTTCACTGTGAGGGTGGCGAGGCACTGGAACAGGTTGCCCGGAGAAGCTGTGGATGCCCCATCCCTGGAAGTGCTCAAGGCCAGGCTGGATGGGGCTTTGAGCAGACTGGTCTAGTGGAGGGTGTCCCTGCCCATGGCAGGGGGTTTGGAACTAGATGATTTTTATGGTCCCTTCCAACCTAAACCATTCTATAATGAAACGCCTGAAAAATGTTCTTCCAGGCTCAGGTTTTCAGTACTTGGTTTATTATAAACTGTACAAAAGCAGTATAGGTTTTCAGTCTGCTGCTGTACCTGTAATAAGCTTGCTGAATCATGATTTTCTGTTATTACTGATATAATAGAATTTATAATTGGTGTTTTGCAGATAAGTGTGAGGAACTTTACTATGAAGGATAGGCTTTCTTTTCTCCTTCCCTTGCCAGCAGGTTGTTCCAGATGTACTCTGTAAGGGAAATGGGCAGGTATGGCAGCGCTAGCATAGCCTTTTGTTTTCTTCCAGTTCATCCTCTGGTATCAATCTCTCTGTTTCTTTAGAGGCAGTGATTGGAACACAAAACTTGTCTTGCACAGTGTAGGGGGAACCGCACAGTACTGAAGAGATGATGATACTGTGGTATGAGCGCAGAGACACAATGAAGAACTTCCTCATGGGAAATCCTCTGCACTGTTATGATAATTGATACATAATGCTTAGTTTCTAGCAAGATTACTGCATATTGTATTACACACCATCTGATGACTGAACAAAACAGGCACAAGCACTCTCCATTTCATGTGGTTATTTGTCATTGCATTTGGTAGTCAGATAAATACGGGTAATGAACCCCAAAGGTGTGTAACTTTTAAACTTGGGAAGTATGTGCAATTTATCTGTACTTTTCTTTGTATTGCATATTTGCAGTCTTGAATGGCTTATGTTGTTTTCTAAGTTGTGGTAGTAACACTGTTGTAGTCATATAAGCGGTGGTTTTAAGTGAGGCATGGTCTATATGGAGAAGAAATGCTTTTCCATAGATCAAGTGGGAAAAGGAGACACTTAAGAATATAGACCTTTCTACGGCTCAGTTAGCATTCATAGCACTGGCAACACTGAACAGAGAGGATAACAGGAACTATTGCCAATTTACAGGGCTGGACATAGATGGAAAGGAAATCAAATTGGCCCAAATGTTAACAGAAGCCATGTCTCCTCAGTCCCATTCATGTGCTTGGTGATTTCTCTTCAGTCTTCATCTCTAGCTATGTGAGCAAAAGGCACTCCTGACATAAATGTTGTTAAAGCTGAAAATGTTGTGTTGATATAAAGTCAATTTTATCATATATTTGCTTCATTTTCAAAAATTAATGGTCAGGTACTTGCATCTTCAGATATTCATCCTTAAAGCACCCAAAAAGTAACAATGACTGATAAGACACAAGTCTTTCCTTCATTCTGTCTTTGGCAGTCCTTTTTCATTCCTTGTGTTTTGTGCGTCAGCAAATGTGCAACCCATGTGGCCTTCCAGACAGGAACTTAATAGTCAAAATGATGAAGATATGGACAAGGGCAAGGATTAAGTGGGCTGAATGGGAGAGAACAGTAGGTTATGCTGAAGGAGGGAGTAAAGGCCAGCAGAGACTTACAGATGGACTGATCTTGTTTAACATTTGTATTAGTGTTATGGGTAGGTGGGAGTACATATATAAAATTGATCCAAAAGTTAGAAGATCAAAATACACAGGGAAAAAACAAGATAACTGTAAGGACTAAACTAACAAAGTAAACAGAAATTCCACAGTATGCAGGGCAAGTCTCTGCTGTTAGGGACTAATAATAATAGTTTCTTATATTGTTGGAGCTCTACATTTGAAAAAGAAAAAGGAGAAGCAAGGCATAAACATTCATTGATCAGAAGTTGACTGTCACTGTGAGCAAGATGAATGTAAACCTAAAATGTCAGGCAATATTTTTCTACTGGAGATAGGGCTAAGCACAAGGTGCTGAGTTAACTTCAGTGTGAATACACACTGAATACAGTATGAATAATTCTAGTAACTTGTGTTCAGAAAGGATTCACTCACACTAGAAAGGTACAGAAAAAGGCTGCTAGGACACTAGGGGAGTAGAAAACCTGTCTTATAAGTGGAAGCTAAAAAGACTTAGCTGGTTTATTTTCGCAAAATAATTGTTCTCTAAGTGTATGCTGTGGGGTAACATCAGAGGCTGAGTATAGAACCAGTTCCACAAAAAAATAAGCAGGGTCTGATGATTGATATCTACAACTTGGAAGAAAAACCTGGAAGTAGTAGTAATGTAGGCATAGTAATAACTGTAAATGAGAGAAAGGCAGATCAGTCTGAAAAGACTTTGTAATGGGGTCAGATGCTATAGCCCATACTTCCAATCTTGGTATTATTAAAGGCCAAGGGAAGCTCATGCAATTTATTTTTAAATGATGTGAAACTAGTGAGTTGTCAGGTAGTCCTGTAAGCCCTTAGGTTCATGAGAAGTCTTTGAAATAAAGTTCTGTGCTTTGGAGTGAAGTCAGAACTGCTTTTAATCAGATTGCTTTTGGCTGTCACCAAAGACCCACATGCTCAGATCTTAACCTAAAATTCTATTGCGCTGGGATTAATAGTCAGATCATCTTCTAAAGTCATTTGGTATAATTCCTCTGATTGCTGTGGAGTTATGCTGATTTCCAAGAGCCCCATAGTTTAAAGTAATGGGAATTAATGAATTTTATATTAAGTCAAAGAAAAGAATATAGCGGGGGTTCTCTGTGCTATCTGGAGGATTATAGTAAAGACTACAAATGTGTTTAAAAAAAGTACTTATCAATCTCTCATTATAGAACTTTATGATATCTAGACACCACTTGAAAACCTTTAGGAGTCTGGGATTTTAAGTTGTCTAACTTGTTCTAGGAGACTGTTGGCAAGAATCACAGCCTCACAAAAGTCTAGAGAAAGCAATAAACAAAGTGGGGAAAGGACAGACCACATATAGATCACATCTAACTTCTTGCAATTATCCATACCCTGTGTTCATGAAGAAAAAAATGCTTTGGAAAAAGGTAATCTCTAGTATGATAGTTCATAAAGGAGACCTTTCAAATCTAAGGTCTTCAGATTTGAAGATCATCATAGATTTGAAAATAAGTTTAAAATCTTCAGAAAGTCTTCTAGACAAATACAGGAGAATCTAGTCTAAACTAAAATGTCTAGGTTTAACAAAAAAACCCCAAAATTGCACAAAATCACAGAATCATGGAGGTTGGAAGGGACCTCTACAGAGTAGGTTGTTCAGAACAATGTCTGGTTAGGTCTTAAATATTTTAGAGGATAGAGACTCCACAACATCTGAGCAGCTTATTCTGGGGTTTGATTGTCTTCACAGTGAAAGAAGTGTTTGGATTCTCTCTTCATGTTTAATGGAATTTCATGTATTCAGTTTGTGTCCACTGATTCTTGTCCTTTCACTGGGCATCACTGCAAAGCATCTGGCTCTCTTCTTTGTACTTTTCCATCAGGTATTTATACACACAGGTAAAATCCCCCTGAGCCTTCTCTTCTCCAGGATTAATGTTCCCAGCTCTCGGCCTCTCCTCATGAGAGATGTTAAGAGTCCCTTAATTATCCTTGTGGTCCTTCCCTGGTCTTGCTCCTTCCCAGGGATTAAGGTGAGGCTGGCCGGCCTGTAGATCCCTGGATCCTCTTCCTCACCCTCCTTGAAGATAAGAGGAATATTTGCTTTCTTCCAGTCTTCAGCAAATTCCCCTGATCACTATGACCTTTCAAAGATAACTGAGAATGGCCTTGCAATGACATCAGCCAGCTCCCTCGGTACTTGAGAATATCCCATCAGGTCCCACAGACTTGTATATGTCCTGTTTGTTTAAGTATTTCCTATCCAGCTTCCCCACTACTGACCATAAGTCTCCATTTCAACAGTTAAAAATAAAAGAAAGCATCAGGTAAGCTGTTGTCCTGACAGTGAGTTGATGTCACAGCAATTTCTCTCCATACCTGTACTGAATGCTTGTTGGTGTGTTAACACAGCAGTAGGCAGGAAGCCATTGCGCTCCTGCACAAGGAAATTTCCCAACACAGACAAGAATTATGTGTTTCTTAGTACCCATACATTTTCTTAGTACCCATACATAGTATTCTTCCATGGATAACTCCACAGCAAGACATTAGCTATGTTTGAAAAATTAAAAAGGAAATTACTGGCTGAGATATAGATGAGGGAATGGAACAACATGAAGGAAAAACTTTAAATGGATTTTCTCACATGCTTTTATCATTTTAAATATCTATATGTAGTCAGCATGCTGTCTGCCATAATCGCCAACTGAATTTTCCTTTAATCAACCATGTGTGTTTTTCTTTCAGAGTCTTTCGATGCCACTTTATATTTTCTAATATCTTTGATTGTTTTAATCTCTGTTATATCTGGAGATGAAATCCAGTACTGATCAAGACTGCCTGTTGTAGGCAGCCCTTTGGGAATGCTAGCAGCAACCTTGCAGCTTGCCAGACTTTGACCTGACATGGTTTTTCTCCTCTGCAACTTCTGCTTCTTTCTAAATCACATTTCAGTGCTGGGGTCTCCACATGCCTGCTTTGTTTTTCCATTGCTTGATTCAGCATATGTGTGTTTTGGATCAATATTTGAAAAATCCTGTCAGATTGCTGACTTGTGTACCTTGCAGCAGCAGTGGATGGTCAGCAAGAGTCTTTGAACAGGAAAATAAATAAATTAACTTTTATAGGTTTGGGAGAGTGATTCTTGATATGACTCACCACATGTTTTATCGTGAATTCTGACTCACTGTGTAGTGTAGTAGGAAAAAGTAAAGATAGAAATAGCAAAAAAATATCTAGCAGTCATACTGAAGGCCCTGTATGGTGATTCACAGTGTCTGGACTTCTGCCATCCCAAGGTGAGATCACCAATCTTTAGAAGCTCTAGGCCCCAGCAGGTCAGTATCTGCTACTTCTCTTTTTCCCTGCCTTCTATGGATAGGGGTTTTGGTACAGCCAGGCTTCTCTAGGCTCTGAACTTGAGGGTGGCCAATACATCTTTTGGGCTGCCTTTTGAGTGGATGTGGGGACTTGTTCTTCTCCAGCACTGCTCTAGCAGGTGAGGAGGTCATTTGGGGACTACTGTATAAAACCCAGGATTGCTGGAGCACAAGGCTCTTGTTTAGCTACTGCCACACACCTTTTGTCCTTTCAGGCCATCAGTCAGGCTTTGTCCATGGGCAAACTGAACTGAACAGTGCAGTGTGCTTTACTAATAATAATAGGGAATAAAAGGGATAAAGGAACACTTTACCTCCAGTTCAGGTGTTAGTGCCCTTCTGTTCAGTATGGGAATGCATATGTGGTAAGGATTATCGTGAAAAAAGTTATATACAATCCATTGCATCAATATATCTCAGCATTTATTATATTTTCACTGAGAGAAATTGCTTGCTGGCTGTCCAAATTATCTAGATGCTGTCTTACTCTTTTTTTCCTTCTTTGGTATTAGTTGTGTGAGCTCTTTATCTACTTTAATCTTGCAGTAATCCTTCTGTTACCCAATTTCAGAAGAACTGAGCAGGCACCACTGCCCCAACTTCTTTCGGATGAGCGGCCACTCTGTCCTGCTCCTGTTGGTGTTGCTAGAGTTCACAGTGTGCCCTTGGCTACTGCTCAGACCTCTCCTGTGATCAGCTGTGCCCTTTTGTGTTTGTCTCTCATGCCTTCTGCTCTACCAGTATAACCCAGCAGGATAACTTTTAGGTTTCTGCTACTCTTGTGGAAATAAATGGATACAAGTTAATTGTCACTGACGTTTTGCCCCAAAGTCTGTAGTCTCTAGTTTTACAGTATAGGATGTATTCGCTACCTTGACTCTTCTTTCGTGCAATATTTCAATAGACTCTTGGTCTACATCATGCCAGAGGTAATGTAACTGGCTTGTACTAACTAAACATTCACTGTTTTTGAGATGTTTCCAGTACTTTAATAACTAGTTTGTCAGCTGTGTTCATTGTAATGTGATGCTGCAAGCAAATACTAAGCAGCTTGTTGGTTTGACCACAGCAACAAATAGCTCTGAAGTGACTTTCTGCTATAGGCAGTCACTTTATTATGTATTTATGAAGCTGAAATGTTTCTGTTAATAAAACACAACTGTAGCTTCTTGGGTAAGGATTGATGTGTAAGTGCTTTGCTTCCTCTATGATTTAATGCAGTCAGTGGCTGGTAATGTCTGACACAAAGAATAAAACAAGGAAAAAATAAGGAATGGTAGGAGCGGCAGCTTTGAGCTTAGTGATGTCTCTTAGGAGAAGAACAAGCAATAATTGTCACTCCAGTATTTCAACCTATGCCCAGTGAGATGCAATCCCATGGGCTAATAGCACCTGGTACTTGGCAGCTGGACACATACCAATTCTGTGAACCCAGCTGCAGCTGGGGCTTGTGTTCTTGTGCAAGGAAGGCCATGCAGCAGCCACCAGCCAGCGTCCTGTATCCATAAAACCACACATCTCACAGCACAACCTGGTCCTGGAAATCACAGACACCATTTAATGGGCAAGGTCCAGAATTGCCATTAGAATTCAAGTAGTAATGTACTGCTGGCAAAGGGGAAAGAATGCATGTAATAAATTACTTTGCATTAATATGGAGATGTTGGGGTCACTTCATGCCTAGTATTTAACAAGTACTTTTTTCATATATTTATAAGCAATGGAAAGGACCTAAAGACTCAGGCTATCAGCAGATCCCATGTCATGATGAGGTGTGCAGCCAAGGGGCACAAGTCACAGCTGATGGTTTTAAATAGAGACCAGTGGAGGAAAAGAAATGGAGTCATGGAGTGAGTGGTTCACAAAGACCTGGGCAACTGGGACCTTCCCTAATGGAAGAAGTTCCCCATTTCCCTGGACTAATTAAAAGCACTGCTGCCTAACCCTGAGGAAGAAAGAATGTCTGTCTCTTCAAAGGCCAAGTTTCTCTGTGTCAATTTGTTGAATAGAGTCTGGCTGAGAGCCTGCAGTGGCTATGGCAGTCAGTGCTTAGGCTGGCAGGAAGCAAGACTAGTTTATACAAAACCACAATGGCGTGAGCTAGTTTTAACTAAAATGAGCTCAAACAAAGCAATAGTATACTCCAAGAGCTTTCACCTTCCTGCTGCTTCTACAAAAGAAAGCATAGATGAATGCGTAGCTGTATGGTCAGCAGGCATACTGGGCCTTGATCAGGTAGAGAGGCCTGTGCTGAACTTTGTGCACTCAAATAGGCCTTTTGATTTAAATATGATGACTGCACAGCTACACGCTTGCCTAGCTGGGGAGCTGGGTGACTTTAACTTTGCTTTCACTGTAATCAATAGGAGTGCTTGTCCTTTGCCTGAATGGGAGAAGGACCAGGCATCGCTTTAGTCTTCTTACCCAATTAGCCAGGAAGAAAATAAGGAAAAAAAAAAAAAACAACCCAAAACCTAGCAACCCGACTGGTTACAGCAGTGTAGGTGTGTAGGTTTATCCTTTTATGATGTTTATAGAGCCAGACATGGACTAGGAAGAAGTATTTCACAGGGCAGAATGTTACAGTTTAGTCAGGATCATTTCAGTTATCTGATTTAGTTACAAATATTTCCTTAAGGAAAAGAGCGATACCCAAAAATGAAGATGACTGGATTCAATATTAATACATTTTTTGGTACTCAAATGATATGATTTGATAAACACTTCCAACATTCCTTGAAACGCCAAAGCTATAAAGAGTACTGAATTGAAAGCAGATATCTTTGAAGTCATTAAAAATTCTTCCTTCCAAAAATAAGCAAGTAAATTACATGAGAATTCAACCTGCATTGCGTTTTTTCCTTTTAGCTTTAGGTAAATACAGGCAGAAGTACAGTTCTCTGTTTATTTGCAAACACTGCATAATAAACATAAAGGTACTGCTGTTAAGAATAATAATGTGATGCTAATGATTCTGAAAAGCAAGAAGGGGATAAAAGAACCATCTGAAGGAAAGGGACAGGTAATTAGGCAAAGCAAGGAGATGAAAAGGTAGATAAGTACCTAAGAAAATTACTCAGTGAAGGTGATTAAGAATAAAGGAATAGAAACTGCACATTATATACTAGAACAGAAAACATGGAAAGTGCTGACAAGAATGAGCCATGAAAGGTGAACCTAAACTGCAAGTGTTAAGTATTTGAAATGTAGCTATCCCCCAGTTCATCTGATCAGACAGTCCACTGTTTTCAAAATAACTGGGGTGAGACTTTGTGTTATAACCGAGAACATCGACCACAAAGAAAAACAGGGCAAGCATGAAGGTTTTGCTTTCCGTATCTGGTGTAGAGCCCTTTGCTGTACTGACAAGCCTCCAGCTCTCACAGCTCCTCCCACCTACCTTTTGCATTATGGTCTCACAGGAGCTCCACTATCTGCTGTTCACTGATGCTCAGACATGGTTTTACACTCGTGGCCCGTTTCCTGCAATGCAGTTGGCCAAGAAGGTTTCTATCTCCTCTTGGAGGGACTCCCAGTAAATGGAAATTTAAGGGATGCCACCTGGATCAACATATCTAGGCTAAAAATACAAGGCTTTTGCATATGCGTGAGAGAGGATGGTTCTCAAGCTGACAATTGCAAGATATTGACAGTCCCAATGGATCAGCACAGGGGAAGGAAGGTTCCTAACAGGCAGTGACCAGTAGATTACATAAATTAATCATGATTTTAAATGAATGTTTGTTCCTACTGCCCTCTGTACCACTTTAACATTGCCTTTGATGAAATGACCTTATTTCTGTTTCCTATGTCTGTAACTGGAAGAATACAGACAAATATAGGTATTACAGAGATGTAACAGAAAAAAAACGATACTGATATTGTATGTGGAGGGAAAAAAAGTGCAAAGTGCTCAAACCTTAAAAAGAGCTATTCATTCATTTTATTGGTAACCATAAAATAAAATACTCTAAAAGTTTAATTTTAATGCTTTTTTGTGGTCAGCAATAAAAATTGGATTCCTTTCCATTTGCAAGTAGTGAGATTGGGACACTGCAGTTTGTAATACTACATCTGCTAACTGAGAGCAAGCTCCCTTCATTGTGATCAGTTGCTACAGAGTCATTGCTGAGGAGCAACAGTTTTGGTATTGCCAGTGAATGCCTCTGGTTGAAGGAAGTTTTATTCAGAAGCTGCATCTTGAAAGGGACAGTAAAATTGCACAAGTCCAGCTTTTCCTTGGGAAGAGCTCTGGCTCAGCTGCCTGGAGCAGTGACAGGAAGCTCTGACTCCTTGAGTGTGTTGCTGTTGTGTGCAGTTACGAGGATTGCCAGTTTCTTCTCCTTAGGAAGGAGTGTCTGTGCAAGTAGAGCAGCATCCAGATGTTATCAGATACACAGAGGTGCAGGAAGCAAACAAAATATGAAGTAGAGCCCATACAGTGGCACTGTTTCATGTGAAAAAGTCTCTTCTGCTAATGACAGTGGTCCATCTTTTCTCAGACTGGATTCCTCTGATCATTCTTCCATGGCTGTTGGTCTGCTTTACATGTCTTCCAATTTTTTGGCAGTAAAAGGATTCTGAGCAGCCACCTTTTTATATAATAATCACCTTTGAGCATCCCAAACATCCCAATAGGGAACAATTAAATAGCCGTAAGCCCTCAAATGAAGGGATCCCTGTGAAGTATCAAATAAAACATGAAAAGGTTAGGCCTCGTGAAAGTCATTAGTTGCTTTGGAAGGTGCATGCTGCAGTGCATTGGTTTCCCACCTGTGAAATGGTTAAGGGCACTATGATATTTATTTAATATTTGTAGAGGGTAAAGTGGTAAGTACTTTTAAACTATAATTTTCTCTTCACAACTGAAGGCATACTTTCCCCTCCAACAGTGCAAACTTGACTTTTGTCTAAGATTAACAGTAAGGCTACTTCATGTGTTGTAATACTACTTCATTTTAGCTCAACCAACCAACTGTTATTACTATTACTTTAACATTTCTAACCAAATGTCACCTGTACTCCTTAAGCATGTCATGGTAATGAAAATCTAGTTCATTTAGTGATTAACTGAGTTGATTTAATTATTTTAGGTAAATAATATTATATGCTAATGTAAGGTAATTTATTTCTTTTTAATCTCTTTAAAACCCTATATGCTGCAATCAGATTCTTTAAATATTTACTGAAGCTCTTGGATGTAATAAATCTGATAGAATTATTCTTGAGTGACACAATGCTAGTGCCAGCATAAGTTCCTTCTCTGAGCATTTATAGGAAAGATGGGGAAAATGTTCCTGCTATGCTTATAGATGCAGGGAAAATGATTTCTGAGGCATTCCCAGGCTCTCGTTCATACTCGCAGTAATTCATGGGCTGAAGTTGCCTTTGTAGTTGACCGGCGGCCAGGGAAGCAGTCCCCACCGCAGCTGGCCTCCCTCCTTCCCACCAGCATTCCCACAGCTCCCCTCAGGCAGGGAGGAAAGTGGGAGCAGGAGGAGCTGGCTTGGGTGAGGGAAAAGTGGTTGGTGATGCAATGGTGGTAGTGGGAGGAGGTCACACAATGCAGTGGGACAAAGTGTGATGAGGATTTCCTTTGGGAGAGTCGTGTTCGAATTCAGAGCAGCAGCTCAGCTTCGTTTCTGGCTCTGCTGTTCCACTGACTGTCCTGACTTCCGCAGACATGACCAAACGGTGTACATCTCCAACCAAGTACTCTATATTTGAGTCTTATTGCATCTTGCTGCATTTTATTTGTGTTAACATTTATAAAGACAATGAAATATTTACTGCTTTAATACATGCAGGCCTTAGGAGTCTCATAAAAACGCCCTATTGATTTGGTTCTTTACTAAACTATTATATAAAACTGCTATAAAGATCCCTAAAGTTTCTAATTACAGGGAAGCTTGTATAAGTCTGTATCTGACTTTTATAGCACTTTGAATATAGCCATTGGAAACTGCATAGGCATCTTGTTACGCAGAGTTGTGCATTTCTCAGATGTGTCCGGAGGTAGACAGTATTATGATTGGCTTCAGTTACAGCTTAAGCTCCTATTTTGAGCAAAACTATGGCAGATGCTGGACAAGATTTGAACATGAAGGTTGCTCAGCTGCTGGGTGATGAGCTGTTTTAAGACTCAGACTATTTCAAGTAGGTACTTGTGTATCAGGCCTGTTTAAAAAGCCTGTCTAACTTCGTGGGCTGAATATTTGAAAATTTGACTCAACATCCACAGGTAGTTCAGTTTCAAAGTTACTAGATGATATTCACATTTTGTGAGGACAGTATTCTCAGCAGTAGCAAAACTTGTATGAATGTATTTAATGGCTCAGGTCAGTAGTAAGTTTCCAAATATGCAGAAGTTTGAAGTGTCCCTTTTCTCAAAAAATGGGTGAACACGTTAAAAATTTCTAGATGCCTTGCATTCTCCATAATGATGCTATCCTTTTTTCTTTCTTTCTTTTTTTAATGCTGAGATGTCTGTATTCTTTATACCGGAAAAAGAATAAATCTGTTCTACTGTCTACCATAATTCTTGAGAAACAGGTTAACCTAACTGAACAGAGAATACTAATAGCAATCAGAGTACGTGCCTGTCTAAATTAAAAATGTCACCATATACTTATTTCATCATTTTAATAGAAATTATAAATGCTAGGAAAAAAAGGGGGGAAATAATGATAAAAAGTCTTATAATGAATAAAATTACTGGAAAGTAGGACTGGAGATGAGATCCATTAAAATCAAGACATAATACTTTTGCACAGGTACTAAAAATATTTAGAAGCAGCCCCAAAGTCAGTAGTTACATCACTAAACTATTCAGATATTTTCATGGTTTTCCAAATGCAGGAAAAAATCCCAAACTGAAGAACATCAGCAGGATGAGAGACATCCCTAACTGCTGACTAAGCACGGATATGGACAACGCTTACAGGGCAATAATATTATCCTACAAGACAATCTCTTAAGCTGTTTATGTTCTGTGCCATCTGACTGACAACTGACATTGTGAGCACTGGACACCACCTTCTTGCACTTGCAAAAGGTATTCTGTAATCTGTACTCCTGATACTCAGGATTCATCAGCAGGCAAGATCTGAGAGCAGTCAGCCTGTTCAGTAACGATGTCCATACAAGCTGTATCGCACTTGGTTGGATGTCAGGGCTGGCTGAACGTCCTGCTGCTACAGGTAATTCATTTTCAGGCCTGACCTCTGAGAAAATGTGCCACACATGATAAAAGAAGTTAAAAAATGCTCTATAATCTGCTATTTCTGAGGCAGAAGGGCATTCTTTAACATATATTAAGTGGTCGTTCCCAGGAACTAAGCTGTGACAGCTATAAGCCCGTGCACATTGCTTACAGTTTAGCACTGTAATGATGGCTTATTGGTATTTATATCGCATTTTAAGGCATCAAGGTTCTTCACATTATTTACAATATATATATCTCTACAGCTTTGTCCAATCATTTTCAGATATAACTGGAGGCACTGTGGAAACAAAACCTGGTTTCACATATGTGTGCAGGGAAATTAAGAGTTGTAGTTGCCTATTTTGGGGGCATAACAGCCAATACACGCTAGCAGATCTTTATAGCTGCCATATATCCTATTATTCTTGGATGTGGCTTATTTTTAATTTCTTCAGAACTGAGCCAGGCAGAGTTTGGGCAGGTGTAGCCTATGTTTAAGTTTTGAAAATGTTTGCCAGAAGCAGAAGACAGAACAACCTTCTGCATGCAAAGTCCCAGGAAGTCATGAGCTTGGTTAGCCGGGGTGGGAAATTAGAAGGTGGCAGTGAATGCTGGGGGGAGGTCAGAGCTGGGATGGGGGAGAGCAGCAGCAACAAAATCAATAGTCATGTCAGGATAAGTAGAAGAGCTGAGACCCCAACAGGGCTTTGTGGCCCTGAGTTAGGGAGTGGGGAGTCTGGCTGGGTAGAGATGGAGCCATAAAGAGTGAAGAAATTAAAGTGAAGGGGCATTGTGGTGGGTACAAAGCCAGACAGGAAGGTGTTTGGGAGAGAAGGGGCATGGGAGATGTGGGACAGATCAATAGTCATGTCAGGATAAGTAGAAGAGCTGAGACCCCAACAGGGCTTTGTGGCCCTGAGTTAGGGAGTGGGGAGTCTGGCTGGGTAGAGATGGAGCCATAAAGAGTGAAGAAATTAAAGTGAAGGGGCATTGTGGTGGGTACAAAGCCAGACAGGAAGGTGTTTGGGAGAGAAGGGGCATGGGAGATGTGGGACAGAAGCAATGAGGGACTCAGGTGTGTAGGACATGGGAGTCTTTGGTGTAGACAACTGAAAGTCTTCGGAAGTATTGACAAAAAGGATGAAAATGGGCTTGGGCTGGAGTATACTGCCCCTCTACTCTGCTCTGCCCCTCTACTCTGCTCTGGTGAGACCCCACCTGGAGTACTGCGTCCAGCTCTGGAGCCCTCAGCACAAGAAGGACATGGGACTGTTGGAGTGGGTCCAGAGAAGGGCTGCTAAAATGATCCAAGGGCTGGAGCACCTCTCCTATGAGGACAGGCTGCGGGGAGACCTGATTGCAGCCTTTCAGTACTTAAAGGGAGCCTATAGGAAAGATGGGGAAAATCTTTTTAGCAGGGACAGCTGTGACAGGACAAGGGGTAATGGTTTTAAACTGAAACAGGGTGGGTTTAGACTGGATATAAGGAAGAAATTCTTTACAATGAGGGTAGTGAAACACTGGAACAGGTTGCCCAGAGAGGTAGGGGAGGCCCCATCCCTGGCAACATTCAAGACCAGGTTGGTCGGGGCTCTGAGCAACCTGATCTAGTTAGCGGTGTCTCTGCTCACTGCAGGGGGGTTGGACTAGATGACCTCTAGGGGTCCCTTCCAACCCAAAACATTCTACGATTCTATGATTCTATATTTGGGACAAGAGCTCAGGGAACAGGAGTTCTGCACTGGGAGAGCAGAGTAGCTTGCAGGGCTTGGGAGATGAGCTCCCAGTGCAAGAGGTCTGGGTGCTGCAGGTTCAGGAGCACTGTGGGATACAAGGGCCGTAGGTGTCGCAAGGTTGCTCCATCAAGGCATCTTTAACAGGGATGGGAGCAGGCACTGTTCTCCCTTCCACCCATTCCCCATGCTGCCTTCCCTGCCTGCTGTACAGTCAGAGCGTGTGAACTCAAGCCCCAGAGTCTGCCTTTAGGTTAGAATTGTGCTATTTCAACATTCGGGCTTTTGTTTGACTTCAGGGGCTATTCTTACACATGGGCACATCAGGTTAATATGTAGTCCTTTATATCGACATTTCATTTTCTCTGAACAACAGAGAAAACCGAGTTAATTCACCTTAGCCCTTGGCTGCCTAAAGCTTTCAGGTACAGCATAGAATAAGAGCATAAATAGAGCTTTTCAGCAAGCTGAATTTACAAAATAGTTATGGGAACTGGAAAGCTTTCTCTTATATCAGTGGAAAAACGTGTTTTTTCTGTCCAGGAAACATGTATTTTGAATTGAGGGAGACAAAAGCAAACGTTAAAAAAAAAAAGTCTTTTTTAGACATAAGGAAAACACAAAGCAATTCTCTTTGTAACATCCTGCATATAAAACACCTGATGTGAAACATTGAATGGCAGCTAGAAGGCAAGGTATGCAGAAAAAGGAATTCATTTTCTCTTTGTCTTCCTGTCACTTTAGACTGTTGAGTCAAAATCCAGCCCCAGATCAGAGTTTAGATCAGAGAGGGACTTAGGTGCCTGACTGCCACTGAGCTGCTGAAATCCAAAATTAAGAGTACTCTGGGTGCTAAAGCTGTGTCTCAACACTTGTGAATGTGCATTGTTTTGGCAATTTTTGGGGTAGGTAGGCACTTCTCTAACATTTTATCCTTCCCAGGCTTCACAGACTGAGTCTGTCTTCCCTTCCTCAAAGGCTCTCAAGCCTCAGAACAAAGCTAGTGGTTTGGTCTCAGCACCAAATACAGCTGACAAAAGAGGTAATACTGTTTGTTCCCTGTTATCCAGCAATTTAGCAGTCAGGGCATTTGCTTAGATGCAGAAGACCTGGATTCAGTTATTGCTTTTGTTGTACCACATGAATTTGTAAGTTTGGGCTACCCTGGGCTGTACGTGGACCCTCAAGTCCTTCCACTCAAGCTGTTCCGCTTTGCCTGACATAATTAAATATTAATTGGGCCAGACCGAGAGAGTGAATGACTTTTTATAGCCTGACAACTAGGCCATTCACCCAGGAGAAGAAAATCTCAAGTCCTAGCAATCATATTTTACAACTACAAGCATACAGCTATATTCAAGCATGTGAATGTTTGTTAGATTTTTTAAAAACATTTAGATGTCCATTTAAACTTCACTATGCTAAGCCCTTTTGAGGACTCAATCCACCTTATTTGGATGCCTAATGTAAGGACGTATGCATTGAAGCGTACAGCCACATTTAAAAAAAAAAACAGACCACCACCTTATACCTTTCAGCTGCCTTTGAAGAATCTTAGGACAAAGTTCAGCTCAGTTTGATGCTGCAGGAGATGATGCACTTTGGAGCTTTTTCAAGAAAATACATTGAGTTGCTATAAATCACTGCCTTAGTTACCCAGTTTGAAACAAGAGGGCTGCTATTTTTGGAAGCCTTGTGGGGGTGCAACTACATTTCCAGACAAACCTTTTCTTTCATAAACTTCAACAAATGAAAAAAACATAGTTTCTTATAAGATTCAAGCCTACAATTCCTGCTAGCATAAGTAATAGTCTAATGTATTAAGGTAGACTTTTCCATGGTGTACACTTGTGCCAGGCCTTCATAGAGCTTAACCCACAAACTGCAAAACACACAGAAACCCCTTGTCCTGGTGTAACACCACAACTGTCTGTGGAGTTGTGTTTGGGAGGAGTTTGTGTCGCCTGTGAATGCCTTCTGTCTTGTCTCCTGCACGCATGTGACGAAGCAGTGTGAGCCAGCACAGGCAGTTGCAACGTTCAGGTTTATTATGGTTAAACCACGTGCCTGTTGAGCACGTTCTTTTGATTCCTTGCAAGTTGCAAGCAAAAGCTTATGCTTTAGCAGGCTAGGTCCCATGGGCAGACACAATGAGAGTTCCTGCAGTACGTCGTACCCCTACTATTTCAAAGGCATATAGGATGAGATGACACTATCGCCTCTTTTATTGACCCTGGAGCGTGAAGGTGTCAGGAGGTGACTGGCCTGGCGCAGCTGGAGAGCAGGCAGTGGGAGAGAGACCACCTCGCACGCAGGGACTTCCACCTTCATAGTGGGAATAGGTGCTCTGGGTATGCGCCGTGTAATTTGAATTCAGGGTGCGAAAGAGCAACTGGCCCTGTACAGGTTCCCAAACACCCTACAGTAGGACTGACCAGCCAATGGGGTTTTTTTTTTCGTAGTTTAAATAATTGAACTAGCAATGTTGAATAATAAATGTTTTTAAACATTTCATAAAATTTAGTTATTAAACATTAAATTTTTTAAACTTTCACTATCTTTTCTCTCCAAAGCATTTATATTCACTGGTTTGCTCTAAAAGCACAATATCAATTATCTCTTTACTGAAAAATACTTTTAACTCAAATGAAATATATAGAACATAACTCCCCTAGTTATCCTAAGATGCTTACAGTAGATGCAAGTAGATAATATTTTTGTTTGTGGAATTAGATGCTACAATGTCTGCCTGTCCTTTAAAATTGAAAAACTGTGATCCTTGAAAAGGAGGGGATCTTGTTCTTCACTCTCAAAATTTAAATGGTGTTCATACACAATTCCTAGGCTTTTTCAATTATTCTGTGAATGTATCATGCACTTCAAATTTCTCATGATAAAAATCTGACAGTAAAAATAATGCTTAGGCCAAGTTATTCTTAGTATTTGAGAAATGTACCGATCAGAATCAAATGAGATGTTAATTTTATGATTTCTCTCTTTAATAAAATGTACTGTATTTTAATAGAATTAGGGAAGGCCTTTGCAGATGGACAAAATTACATGTCCAGCTTTTTTCTTTTTTTTTCTTTTGCTACAGAGGTTCTTCATTAAAGATTCACAACAAGACATACCTGAATAATTTACATTGCCTTAATTCACTGGGCACGATAGTTAAGGTAAAAAAGACCACGGTCATTCAGGCAACAGAAAAAATGTTCCAGAAAAAGAGCTTTATTAAAACCACTCTCTTTGAATAGCAGGCTCTGTATGTGTATGTATCTACATTTTAATGTTGGCTCATATCTGTCTGTTCTCTGTAGGTAGTTTCCAAGTTTAAGATGCTAGATTGATAGTGGAATTATCTGCTGTTTAGTAAACTCTGGACCATTTCTACTCAAGTCAGTGGAAAAAGAGCCTTTGGCCTTTTACATCCTTGTCTCATGTTAAAACGAAGGGTCACAAAGGAATATACTGTTGACCCTGAAGGAGAGAAGCCTATACACTTTCTCAGCGATTCTCACAATGTGGAGCACTTAATATGGTTTTTGGACAGTCATATAATAAAATATATAGCTCATAATCTTCATCTCTGTAAACATAGGTCCCTACCTCGTGGGAACTCCCGTGATTTAAGCCTGTGAAAATACTGCTGTATGTTGTAGATCTGACATAGCCCTTACTAGTACTTTTTCCAGAGGGCAGTCCCCATCCACAGAGGTGAAAAGCTTAAAGGGTGAGATTATCCACACAAATGCATCCAAATAGTGGAAGATGGTTTTGCAACCCCCCGAGAAAGCTTACTGTGTGGTTTACAGCTAACATGGCTGTATGGATGATAGTGTACACGCATGCATGCTCAGCCATTGACTCCTTTGCAAATCTGGTCATCAAAATTCTGGCTGCTGCTGCTGCAAAAAAAAGCAGCGAGCAATACTGAAATCTGAAATTTTAAATTGAGACCTTAAAAATTAAACATTATGATGCCTAATGGCTTTCCAAGGTTAGAGATGGGGAAACAAGACTAGAAACTTCTGTTTATGCTGAAGTATTGTGGTTTTCCCACAAAATGCACACTTAAATGTTGTAGCCCATGCTTCCAGGAGCAATCATGTCTACGAAGTATATTTGTCAAAGTTGATAATTGATAGTCAATGTGAAAACAGTGGCTAGCACAATCCCTTTAAAGCCAGTGAAATCATAAAATAAATGCCTTGACAGAGAGCAATATCCGTGCAGATGTATCTTGTAATCTTCATTTAAGTACATGGGAATATGTTGATATGCTCCAAAGAAGAGTGATAGTATTTTACCTAAGATATGAGCTTCTAAATAAAGGTACAGCAAACTTGCTATTGGTGCAACAGTTTTGTTGTCCACTTCATATTGCTGATATGTGAATATCGCCAGATGCAAAATCAACACAGGAACAGGCTTCTCTTTAGCGAGTTCTAATGTTATCATGAATACATGTACAGAAAACATTACGGCATTGAATGAAGGCTAAGTTCTGTTTAAATTATGTTAGTTCAAGTGTTATCTCTTAGATAAGCAAAGCTTATTAAAAATATCCTCTGTTAATTCCATCAGAATAATTATAGAAGAAAACAATAACAATTACATTGTCATTTCTCTGAAAAGTAATAACCCAGAACTTTGTCTGACATCTAAATTAGATTATTGCAAGAAATTGCAAATGAGTTAAAGTCAGCCCTTCAGGCTTCCTATTTTGAAAAGTTTGAAACAAAAAAAATTCTTTTTCATAAGACACAGGTACTTTAAAGACTCGTAAAAGATTCAGTCCATCTCTCATGTTCTTTCGGTCCTTTCTGCTTTCCAAAAAATAATTTCTGGATTTCCAGAAGATGAACTTCAGATTTTTCATCACATTGGATGTGGAACTGAATTAGCAAAAATCCCTGTCTTCTCCACACTCATGCCTCCCCGCCCCCTCCAGCATGTAACTTCTGTGTCAGCATGTTGTGGAAGGAAATAATCTGCCAAATCCATAGTGGCTGAAATTGTTCTTTTCCATTAACTCCTGTGAAATATCCTCCTTTAAAGTGGAAGGTCAAGGCCAACTTCTGCACAACTCAGTACCTCAATGCTATATTCATCATGCTTAGGGCTGAATCCACACACAGGACTTAAACCCCATAAATCTGTGCACAGCAGCATGCAGGCAATGGGCTTATGTTCCTTGTGCAATCTGTGGAGAGATGCTGGGCAGCAGGGTTTGCAGGCACGGGACTGCCTTGTACCAAATAAATTGATATAGTTGGCCAGTAGACAGGTCATGCAACCTTTTCTTCTGCAGTCTATCACAGCTGGATTCAGAGAAGCCTGCTGAGAACATAGCCATAGGAAATGCCAAACCCAGGAGCATTTGCTGAACAGGGGCTGCCTCCTAAATGGGAGCGGGTGAGCATTTTGCCACCTCCCCAGTATTGCATGCCTCCCGCTGAGCCACCCTGTTCATGCTGGCATTGTTCGTCTGTTCCCAAATCAGGCACCCTGCTCTTCAAAATTGCTGAGCATCCAGAAATTCTTACTCATCGCAGTGGGAGCTGTGGGATAAGTGGTCTGGAAAATCAAGTGATGTGTCTCTTTACTTGAAATAGCATCTCAGGAACTAGTTTTGAAATGCTTGTCTGAAACCCTTTTCTTTCTCCTTGAATGTTTCTGAAGTGCTCATCAATTTAGGAACTTCTGATTCAGTGGATCAGCGTATGGACAATAATCCTACTCAGAGCACCATGTAAATCTTCCAGTGGACTGCTCCTCAGTCAGATAGTAAAGGTATGCAGTGAAATAAAGGCAGTCTATAGGAATGCATTGGGGATTTTTTTATTCACAATTCTCTAATGGGAACAGTTTCTTGTCAATTCACTTGCCTTCCCAGCAGTCTGCTGCTGGATTGGCAGCTGGTTGGAAGACATCCCAAAGCAAACAGAAGCACTTACAGCAGTGGCCACAAGGCCTCAGTAGGTCTGGCTGGTGTTCCCAGGGTGTCCCCACTCCTGGCTGCAAGACTGGGATCTTGAAAACTGTAGCCAAGGCATGACTTTGGAAAACCCTCCTCAGTGTGCTAGTCAGTGGTATGTTTGGAGTTTTCATCAATTCAAATCTCTTTCTGTGGTAAAATTTAGGGATTATTTAAACAGAAGAATTAGCTTTTTTCCCAGTTACACTGTGTCTGTTTGTTTTAATGCAGTGGGAATTCTGAGCTCCTGTGAGCTGTAGGTATGTTTCTTGTGCTTCCTCCAGTAAGTTATGGTTGCAGTTGCTCTAATTGCTTGTTTCTGCAGGCAAAGAGTTGATCTTCCTTCCATTCTTTCACTAACCAAGAGAAGTCTCTCCCGTCTGTTAGCAGCAGAGAATACCATTTTTCCCACTTCCTGGCTTTTCTGGCAGCTGCAGACAAATGACTGTCCCGCTAATAGTCCCTCTGTTTCAGAGATTAGTGCTTTAAGCATGTGAAAACAGTATTTCTCAATTTATTTTGATGGAGTTTTGTTTGTCAAGTTTATGGAAAGCTTAACCAAGTCAGATGTTGTGACACTCCTTCCAAAATCATCTTTAACAGGTTCCAGTGAAGAAGCTAGGATTTGCTCACCACCCAGAGTGTTCTTTCTTCCCATGCATCCTTGCTGGTATTTTACCCTTCCACCCACCTAACACCAAGCATGCTGTAGATAATTTGGTTTTTTTAATCTTTCTTCTGTGATACAGATATCTTATTCTATTAGAAAAAAGATTAACTGCTAGTATATGTCTGACCTGCAGCACAATTATATAGTGCCAGAGGTGACTTAAGCAAGGAAATGTTAGGAAGTTCTCTTTCTTAACCATTTAAGCCTAAACTTTTCATGCCCAAGGGACAGAAACAAATCAGCATTAACCAAATACAAATTCTGGAGAGCAGAAGGAAGTTTTCGCCATAGATGTAGTGAGTTTTGGGGCAGCTCCCAGTACAATTAATGAGGGGGATCTAATTGTAAGGTGAAAAGAGATCACTTCATGAACAACATTATGTGACGTGGTTGTCTGCAGAGGTGGGCTAGACGTGGTGATGCTTGGTGATAATGGCAGTTCTGCTCTGCGAAGTCTCTGTTGATGGAGAGATGCTATGACAACAGCCTTACATGCTTAACTCCCAGGAAGACTTATGGGGAGAGTGGTGAGGAGAAAAAGTGACTGTGATTACAGTTACTAGTATGGATTCCTCTGTGTGCATTCAGGCTTGTCTGGGAAGACAACAGGTATGCCTCTAACATTAAGTGTGCCCGTAGCTTTTTTTGAAAGCAAAACCCAAATGCTCTGGAATCGGTTGTATCCTTTAGGTTTATGTAAACACTCAGGAGCTCTGTTCAAACCTATCAGAAAGCAAAAAATATCCTTAGTGAGCACAGCAAACTATGCTCCATCCTCCCATGCATCGTCTCCCTGGAGTACGTGATGGTGATCCCCTGCGGTGCTGAGTGATGAACACTGACAGTCTGAGGAATGAGATGTCTTCCCGTGGCAGCAGAAAAATCACACCCTATGCATAAAGACTAACACTGACACCTTCCCCAAAACAGGGCAGGCAAAGCAGTGAGGGGCTTCCTACAGGGAATAATGCTACACGGAGACTAGATGGAGTGGGTCATTAGTGGTAGCTGTCTCTGTAGGGTATAATAGCAAAAAAGCATTCACAACCATTTAATTAAAATTAATTTAATGGCTGGATTTAATCTGTTATTCCAGAAGTTAAATGCTAGTTACTAATGTGTTAAAATGCACAATAATCACTGCATAAATAAATACATTCGTTGTTTTAATCTGTAACTATAGTAATGTTGCGCATTCCGTAGAATTGCGCTGGGGGCCCTAGCTTTCAGCTGCTATTGCAAGAGCTGTCATCTATCACATTTTCTTGTCATGTTCATATTTTTGCTATTGTTCACTGGTTAAGAAGGAGTGTTTTTTGGTTTCTGAGCAACTCTGGGAAGTAGGGAGATGGAGAAAGTAGAAGCCAAAATTGTAATGTCCTAGTTGATAATCCTTGCTAGGCTAAAAAGACAAATCTCTGGATTTTTCAGTTTGGGAAGTTAATTTAGACTCTAGAGTTTTGATTTAAAGAGGAAAGCAAAACCATTTGCACTCGTTGTGGAGCCCACTGCAGGAATTCCTTCGTGTTTGTTGGTACTTTAGAAACAACCTTAGTAGATCAGATGTCATGTCTGTCCAGTCTGGCATCTTGTCTCCAAGAGGGGCTAACGCTGTATGTGTCAGAAGATACATGCACTACGCTTTTGTTAAAAAGATTTCATTCTCAAGGTACAGAGTAGGTTACATGAAACCTACCTGCAGATGTTTTGAGGGTGTTACTATACAGAACTGAATTTTTAAAGGGAAGACATCAAAACTTTTATGAAATATTTTATCAGAAAAAGCCACATTTAAGAAAGCAATTCAATGAATAAGCACTTCTGAATAAAGAGTTGAATGCCATAAACAGCGTTAAAGCTGGCAAAATTCTTGGACAGTGCTGAGAAGTCCTCCCTGCTTACCAGGCTCTTATATTAGGCGCACATTTTTCCAAGGTTTCGTTCTTCCTTTGGAATGCAAAATTTCTTATGAAGTGAAAATGCTGTGAAACATTACATTATCAAAACTTTAATGAATTGCTTCCTGTTACTAATTAACCTTGTAGGTTTCTCTTTAACTCTGAAGTAAGCAGTAGGCACAAAACTGTTCTGCTGATTCCAGATGCTGTAACATCTTGACATGGATGAAAATTAACCTGGTAAGCTCCGCTTGGGTCAGAAAATGTGCCAGCTTTTAATCTAGTGAACCTTCAGTGAGGAACTTTCCTGTGAGCATCAAGCAATAAATGATAATAAATAAAAGGTTCACTGGAAAAAAATCCCCAAGAAATGAGTGATTTGAAGTATATAACATGAAATATTAAAGAAACATAAAGACAAGTTAGCAAATGTTTTCCGTTCTGTGGCTGAGTGGTGTGTCTCTGGCTGAGATGCTTTTCCCTGAGGAATCTACTAAGACCATCCCATGAATGTGTGGTGCCACTGCCGAGGCTGGGGTCCTCCTTCAGTGGTGGGAATCATCCCCTTTCTTCCCCTTTCCACCACCACTGCCTATGGACCACTTACCATACAGCAGAATTAGGCTCTGAATAACACCCAGGTAACCTGAAGCTGACGCCATCAATACATCCCACCCCATCCTCCCCCAGCCACTATGCCCAAATACCCCAAAGACAAAGCTGTCCCAGAAAGCAGTTAGGAATGTTCAGAAATAGACCCAGAAGCAGGGAAAGCTAGCAGAAGAAGTGGGCTTGAGTGATGGCTACCTATCCCAAAGCAGAGATTTAGTGGGTTTTAAAGCATATTGGCGCGGGAACTCTGCCAGACGTCAGTATGAGAAGAGTGAGTTAGCACACTTTATGCATCCATTAAAAAATGGGATCGCTCAACTGTTTGGGCCATGTGAGCTCCTTCAGCACATTTTTCAGCTGGACTGTTTGTGTTTTGTTTCTTCCTGTGCTTATTTAAGTATTTGCTGACATACTCTTTGAAATGAATTTGAGAAATGGGCTGAAGACATCAGATACCGTACGTGTTAATCTTTGACACAAGCGAGCGGCGTGTTTGACACACAGATACACTTCATGCGCTCTAATCTGAGTCATTTCCTGTATTCTAATTCTTAAATGGCAAAAGATGTTATGGAGGTCATTTCAGCCTCTGAGCCTTGCCTTTTAAATTGGGGAGAGAAGGGAGGATAACATAAACAGTGCTCATCTGTACATGAAAAGGTCGCTTAGAGAAATAGAGTCAAAGGCTTTATCTGAAGTTAAGAATTGCTCTATTACTGAGGTTCCAAAAAGAAAGAGCATAAATGGGCATCATGGTTAACCCAGCTTGAGAAGCCAGGCGGACACCTTACCTGTGCCCACGTGTTCCTGGGAGAAATGTGGTCCTGAGCTCTGGCTGCTGGCACCCCTCTTCAGCCCAGACCTGGCGTTTCCCACTCCACAGTGGGCTTTCTAGACCCAGATCCCTGGGGGTGCTCCAAGGAGGTGAAGTGAGAGGAGGAGGTGACAGTATGTTATCCCCAGCCGCTCCTGAGGTGTGTACCTGAGAGCAGTCTATCAGGGAGGTGGGAAGGAAGATTTTGATCATGTGTAGTTCCAAAGGGCCTTGTAATTGATTGTGAGCGAGGCTGCGATAGTGTCCCAAATCTTATTCCAGTTACTGCACTGTGCCCATCTAAATCCCCACGATGTGTTATCTGGATATTGTGCTCCCTTATAGATTCTCCATAAACTGCCAGGCAGGGCTGCTGCGTGCAGTTAAATTATTGCTATACTGCAACACAGAAACTGCCCAGAAACTGCCTGTGCACAGCAATATACAATTCTATATAGAGTTTGTTTTTTAACAAGGGAGGTTGTCTACATTTTTATGATCATATATATGGGCTCCAGGTCTGGGCATCTTCATTAATTTTACTCTGTCTTCTACTGAAGATAGCATGTATTGTGTTTATTGGTTGTCCATTGTGATTGATTGTAACTGTGACTTGGAGTGATGTCGATTTTTTTTTTTTTATTTTAATTCTGTGCAAGTCTTAATCCAAGAGCAGATTGGTTTTGAAGAACAGGTGTGCTGGAAGTGAAGCACTTTTTTTTAGGAGATTGGGAAATGGTGCTTTATTGTCTGGGCTCTTTCGTGTCTCTTCTCATCTCCATTTTGACAGCATTCTTCTACTTGAAGGCTCCTCAGCATCATAACAAATCTGTATCCTCATGTCTTGCTTCAGACCAGTTTCTTTCCAGTTACTGATATTGATCTGATAAGCGCTGAGGAGAGATTTCAGAGTGCTGTTACAGTCTGTAGTGACTGGCTGTTTTGAAATCTTTTGTCCTGTCTTAGGTGAGAAAGACTTCACCAAAATAGATATCATGTTATCATATATATAGATATAGGCAATGTAGTATATATCATGTTGTCATAATTGGTTGTGGCCAATCAACAAAAGCCACCATATAGACTTAAATCTAGACCAGGAAAGAAAAGACCTCATCTGGCAAGAAGAAAACAATCAAATTCCTCAGGATATCCTTGAGAAAGCAAGAAGCAAGAGACCAAATGAAGAAGCTGAACAGCTTTAGTAAAATTCAATATTATTCCTTTGGTTTATTCAAGACTTTGCAGGGGACTATCCAGGCTTAATGGCATTCACTGACATTATGACAACAGTGGATGCTCCACAGGCAGAAAGGGGAATTAGAAGTATGCAAGGTTAAGTGAAATGATGCTGCTAGTAATAAGCCACTGGAACTAGGCTGTCACTCATCCTCTCCTCCTGCTTCTGGATCCTGATTATCCTGTCACTTGTTCATATGCTTCTCCCATCAGCTTCAGTAAGAGGAAGGTATGAAAAAGATGGACAAGATGGTCATATATTTAAATCAAATCTACTGAATACTGTAAATATAGGGTGTGACTTGCCCCAGATTATGTATATGTCATGGCATATCATTGTACTGCTAAATGATATGACACAATATAGCCTAATGCAATGTGAAATGACACAGTCTAACTACAAGTGCCATTTGATGTAGAAAGATGCATTTAAAGAGCAATGCAATGAATCCACCAACTATGGTGACTTTTTAACAGGGTATCCAGCCTGCTTGTGCTTGGAGTTGTGAAGCTGTTGGGCCCTCACACTTTGGATTTCCTGAAGCTCCTTGCTTCATGACTGCCTGTCTTGGTCTGGCTTATGGCTGGAAGTTGGTCCTTCATCTCACTGGTCTTTGACAGGGTGACATGTTTCAACTGAGTGCCAGAAGCCACTTGTGATCCATTACCATAATTAAGGTTGGATGTACAGGCTTTTTCCTGTGCGATTTTTTTTCCCCCCTCAGTTTTTCAAGCTCTTGAAAAATAAGACAGCAGCTAATGTTTGCTGGGGGGGTCAGTCCCACTCCCTCCTAGCCAGAAATTTGACTACCCATCTTCCTTCTGCACATCCCTTGCATGTTTTCTTTCCAACTGCAGGCAGCTGGGTTCTCCAAAAAGCACCAGTGGAAACAAGAGCAGAAGAGAGCTGATACAGCCTTACATGTAGAGTAGAGGCCAGAGCACTTCTAGAAACACCAGGACGCACACACACCCCCCTCCAGAAAAACAGAAGTGTCCACAGGATTCTGAACTGTTTTACTTTAACAGCAGCAAAAAGCACACAAATTGTCGTGTGCTACTTTGTAGTTAGCTGACTTCATTGCCAGGCTGTTTTTCTTGGGTCTGGTACTCTGGGAGGAGAACTGCATGCACTGCAGATGTTCTGTCACGTCATGTCTCTCTCGGGCAGCCGTGGTAACCAAAAGGAAAAAGACCATAGTGACATGTCCCAAAACAAACTTAACCAAATTCTCTAAAGCCAAGTGAGAGTGGGATTCAAAGCGGATTTATCTTCTATGTATTTCAGGCCAAAAGCAAGAACAAGACTCCCCATCACATACGGGAAGGCTAAGCATTCAAGCAGCTTGGCAGAAACTCAAGAGAGCAGAAGTGTGGTTGTTGGGGTTTTTTTTGGTGAAGGTTTGAGATCGTTTCGGATTTGAGATGGGTCAGTGGGGCTAATAAGGAAGTCTTAACAGTTTTGTACGCTTATATTTTTCTAAGTGCTAACAGCCAGGCAGCTTGGAAGAGGAATTCTCAGTGGCATGTGCTAACTATGAGATGTAAGAGAGTCTTACAGTTCTGCCACTGTATCCCCCCGTTGTATGTAAGTTTGCATCTACAAAAGTTGAAATTATCAACACACAATTGCAAAATGAATAGGAGCAAGCAACTTGCCATTCTGGGTCTGACTGGCTACTGAATATACATTGTTTTCTGGTAGTTCTCAAGCATCTGCTGTGATGTTTTCAGTTACTGTTGGTAATATGAGTGCTGAAGTAGAGCCAGTGGGAGCTGCAAGAGAGAGCTGACATTCAGAGAGCTCCTGGGGTGTCCTTGCACCACTGTCTAGAGCACCGATGGTGAGCAGAGAGAGCTGCAGGCAGTGCTGACCTGAGCCAGGAAACTGAAGATAGGTAGCTGTGTATAGTAGTATATCAAGGGAAAAGAAAAATGAAGACTGCCATTAGAGGTAGTGCTTTGCCTTTCCTCCTTCAGATGTCTTTGGCTTTATCTATTACCTATCTGTAGGAAATGGGAGGCAATGAAATCTGGGTGGTTATCATCCCAGATCAGGTTTGTTTATCAGAGGCTTTTAGTTTCCAGTGATGGCCAGGAGAGTGCTTCTGCCTGCTGTAGTGTTGGAGCAGCCCTGCAGCTCCCCACTGCAATGGGGTGGCAGGGACATGATGTGGGTCTTTGGCCTGATAGCAGAGGGGGGTTGAGAGGCCATTGGGGCTGGTCCTGAGGACTCCGATAGCTTGGGTGCCTGGTAGCTGCAACACCAGGCAGTGGTTTCAGTCTGACTTGTGTAATGGGCTTTTTGGCTGTGATTGTTGCTTCTAAGATGTTTAATTAAGCCTTTTTTCATACTACTGACATGACAACTCTACTGACCTTCCATTTTTCTGTAAGTTTGTGTCCTATACTTCCCATCTTACTACTGGGGTATGCCTAAATCTAAGGCTCAGGGTGGGGGAGGGCAGTGTTTAAATGTCTTTTAGTGAATTTACTGTCATTTACTTATAGAGTCCAGAGTTGCTGTAGACATCAATAGCACTAATTGTAAATACACAACATTTGGTAAAAAAGGAATGGTTGTCTCCAAGTCTTCAGAAACACTGTATTAGACAATTTCTACTGGAGGGTAGTTTTAGTTGGAGTGAGGGAGGGGAGTAAGCCTTGTTGCTCAAAGAATGAGTTCAAAGTCTTCCACTGAAGTTTGGAGACAGGGTGAAGTGTCCCTGAATTATTAATTCCTGCTCTGAGTTGGGAAAACTTATGTGCTGCTTGCGCCTTAGAAAAAAATGCATCTCCTTGGCTAACAGTGAACTGTAGTAAGATAAAGCCTAGCCACTGTTGGCATGAAAATGGGAGCAGTTTCCAGGTTTCCTTCATACCTGACTCTTCCCTTAAATTTTGTTCTTAAACTCCTGCATCATTCACATGCAGTTAATCATTTGGCAATTAATTTAGCAGCCATCTGTAATTTTGCATATTTTGTAATGTAATAACTGTTGCAGCCATTGGAAGAGACCATTTGCCAATGAGTCTGAGATAATATGATGGTGTCAGTTCGTTCTAGGCACAAAACAAACAGACTGCACTTTCATCCTTTAGAGGAACCTTTCAAGTGCATCCAAGAATTCCACAGGGTAAATGCCAAGTCTCTGCATCTGTGTCTCCAAGCTACACTCAGAATTTCTTCCATTTCTTTTTGCCTCTAGGGATCCACCAGCCACAGTGTGTCTGAACTGATCACTTACCACCAGAATCATCTGTGTTTTGGATATCTTTGATATCTTCAGCTCATCTCTCACAACATCTGAGGTAAGACTAATTAAGGACCGTTGTTTCTCCTCTTGGAGGTTAGTATTCTTGTACTACTGTGGCCTATGCTTTCAGACTTTCTGACTAATGTCAAGGACTGAGCAAATTACTCAGAACTTCTTGTCAGCTATGTTCATTTTCAAAAGTTTTAATTAGCAGAGAATAACACAGTTTGAAATAAATGTAGCCAAACCAAAAGCCACCTCCTGCAAAGTGCTTAGCTTGTTAGCAGTAAGGCTCTTAGGACCATATCTCTTTTGGAATGGTACAAGCTTAAGACAGTTAGCAGAACTCCACAATCAATGAGTCCCAAAACTGCTTTTACACACACCTGCAGACAAGCTAAAAATATAGAACATATGGTATCTGTGTCTATGTATATATAAAATGAGCTTTTTTTATTTTTCCTTTGCATTGGGTGCTAGTATGTGGGCTAAACCAACATAATGTTACTAGTGTACTTTAGAACTACATCAACCCAAAAGTGTGATCATTTCTGTGTTCCTGGAGACTTACAAGCCATTCTGCAGGACTCTGGAACTCTTTTGCCTGGAATAGGGATCATATATGTATTTTTATTGTCACCTTGTGATGCAGCAGGGGTTACTGTTTGAATCACTTCAAGTGTTCACTAACCTCAGTGAAGCTGGTAGCAGAAGTTTAAAATAGATAAAAGAAAGTGCTTCTTTATGCAGTGGGTGGTGAACTTCTGGAGCTTGCTGCCACAGGAGTTTGCAGAGGCAGATAGCACAAGCAGGTTCAAAAAGGGATTAGACATGCATGGACCAAAAGTCTATAAATGGATACGAAGAGGACTGAGCAATGATATACCCTGTAACATCCTTGATGCAACAGCTTTGGGGGAGTACAAAGTAAATGGAGAGCAGAGTGTGACTAGGTTGCTTTTTCTAAATCGTTGTCCTGTTGTCACTGTCTGAGTCAGGATCCTGGGTCGGATGAACCATCGGTCTGACCCAGGAGGCAGTTCCGACATCCTCATATTGTTCTTATAGCTTGCACTTGAGCAGTGCAGGTTGTCAGGTTCAGCCTTGGCTCTAGAGGTCCAGTCCTAGTCAAATCTGCAATCAGAAGTGGACTCTTTCTGGAGCCCTCTTGCTCGCACAGGTAGCACAGCCTATTTCAGAACAGAGCTAAGACATATTGGCTAGTCTCTGTAGGGA
>NW_009258754.1:5401343-5415415 GCF_000687185.1 Egretta garzetta
TAGGGAAAATGGTTACCTTGGCTTTTCCAAAGGAGCTATACTTCATAATGCAAATAGCAAGAACAATTTCTCACCAAGCGTTTTACTTTCAGAGGTAATATATCTCTAGCCATTTCTATTAGTTCATTGTCCTTCCCCAGCATTGTCCTTTGGCTCAGTTGCTTGGCTTCAGCATGAGGCGAGCATGGATCTGAGTGGCATTTGGCTAACATGCTCTGAAACACTCAGTTCATCTGAAAGTGTTTGCCACCTTTTTTGGGATTAACAGGACAAATCAAGGACAGTAAATGCCAAAGCAAAAGGCTTTTTTTCCCCTCATGTAGATAGAATACACATGTAATTTATGAGACCCGCACATCTTGGATTTTATTTCCCGACTTGAATCCCTTCAGTGCTGCAAAATACTGCTTGCTTTGAATGGAAATTTTCTTTTTGCTTTCACATTGCTTCGTACTGTGCATACTGTGATATCCATCTCTGCTGTCTTTTTCACAGAGCTTACACAGTCAGAAATCTCTGTTTAGGGTCAGATCATCAGCTGACAGACACGTGCTGCTCTGGCTCCAGCGGAGCTATATTGACATTCTTTGGCTAAAGAGAGCTGGAGCAGTATCTCTGAGAACACAATGTAAAGTACTTCATATTTCTTTTGCTGGTTCAATGCTTGGAAGAAATCCAGCAAAAAACAATGTGAATTAAAAATGGAGACTACTTCTCCAGCCTTCTCTGCATGCTGGCTTAGCAATTACGTGAATTAACTGGGCATGCCTTTTTCTTAGTACAATGCAACCATCTCCCCATAAGCAACTTGGTGTTAAAATGTGTGTAGTTAAAATGTGAAAAATCAGTGTTAATCTTGCTTTCTTATAACCCTGTCACCATAGTTGAACGTACTTTATCAGAGAGAGTACCTTTTAGGTGACTGTACCCCAATAAAACTCTCACAGGCTTTTCGTTCTTTCCATTAGCTTGCTTACTGATTGAATTGATTTCATCATTTGTAAGGTACGGATCGAAGCCATCTTGGCATATATAACATACAATGCAGACCATTAAGAAGTGTGAAAGAAAATCCAGCCAGTTCATACACAAACTCAGTAGAATAAACCTAAGGACCTGGCACAAAAGGAAACCCAGTAACTGTCAGAGAAACCACTTTGGGTAGTAAAAGGGGGCTTCAGATATTTAGAAAGTACTGCTGCTAAAGCCTATTCAGGCACAAAGCATTTTTGTCACACTTTGCAACAGCCATGATTAAAAACTATTTGAGGGTAAAAGTGTTTTCTGGTATTTATCAGTGGGTCATTAACCTTAACAATATCAACATTTCAATTGTCAGCAAGATTAAAAAAGCCCATTATAGCAAAATGAGCACATTGTACATAGAGAGATTGGAGTGCTGATGTATTACTAGCTCTGCTCAGATACAGACTTCAATATGGTACAGCCTTCAATGTAGTGAGAAATAGGGGATGAATTAATTGCTGGGTGAAATATAATGCTGAAGAGTTAGAGGCAAACTAAATGAGATGGTCTAGCACATGGAGGGACTTACAGGTTTTATCCACACGAGAAAGTATACACGTCAGCTTTTAGTTTCTGTAGGTGATGCCAGGTAATGATGATGCAGAGAAAAGCAGACCTGCATTATGAAGTCCAGGGATCCAGGCCCTTATTTAGATACAGGTGGGAGAAGGAGTCCAGGCAGGAAACAGGCTGATTCCAGGTGCAGGACCAAGCAGAGGGACACAGAGGCAACGCAGTGGATATGAAAGCAGAGAGGACCTGACAAGCAACACCCTACTGTATCTACCTGGTCCTCTGTTTGTGTGATTCCAGATGAGAATAACCCAAAGGACCATCTGGGCCTCTAAATTTGGGGGTTGGAATTGAGTGCATGACGTGCAGAATTTAGGTCCCATATGGCAGGCATTGCTAATTGTTACCTGGCAACGTATGTATTACGTGCTGAAACCTGCTGTATAGAGAGCCATAGGTGCAAAACTCCTCTCAGAGGAACAGTCTTCTCATTTCAAAGCCAGTGCTTTTGGGTGAATGAGGGAAAGCTTGGGGGAGCAAGTTGTAGGAAGAAAGGTGGTTGGGACAGAGAAGGGTAAAGGCTCACTGCGTGTTTCCATGGTATATTGAGGTAGAAGGGGGGCCTGAACCTTGCAGTGACAGGGTCTTTACCATCCCTCTCTGCCAGGGAGAGTTTGGTTGGAAGGAAAGCCTTAGGAAGGAGCTCTGTTCTGCATCACAGGCCACATCTCCACTTGCCACTTGCTTTCACCAGAGGCCTCCTACGTGAGGGACGCTGCAGGATGCAGAGGCACCAGACTGCTTGTGCGCTGCAAGGTGAGAAGGACCAGGAAACGAGGTCCATGCTGGCAGCCTGTCTGGCTACAGTGCCAGACCACCGACTGTCTTTCTCTCTAGTACAGCTTTTAAGTTATAAAAGTAAAGGTATAACAGGAACCTCTAAGAAGGGATTTTTGTTGCTCTCTTTTCCCTCTGCTGGTTGTGTTTCTAAGTGTGTGTGTACATGAGAATGCTGTTAGGGGTTCATTTATTCCTGTCAGAGAGCTTTCATTACTGTAATAAAATTCCACTGTCTGACAGCTTTTATTTCTGGATTCTGTATTGTCATGCTTTTCTGAGGTTTCCTTCTGACCTCTAGGATGTGTAAGGTGGGTGAGAGACATGTCTAGCATTTGTGAATGTCTTAGAAATACCAGAATTCAAAAAGCCTGGCAGTTCCTGTCTAGTAGATCTAATTTCAGGCTCTAGTAAGACCATGGAAAGATACTGCAGATCATCCCAGAAGGCAGCAGTAGGAGCAGGATGGTGCTCTTCTTTAAGTGAAGCATCAGCGCAGAGATGACCAGAAAGGTCAGCCACAGCTGACTAATTGTCAGATCCTGCAAAAACAGGTGGGTCTGAGATCCAGCAGACTCCTCTTACAAATTGTATTTCCCTTCGGTCTGCTGCCAACATAGGCACCCAGTCCTTTCTGCAGTAACAGAGACAAACACATGCTCTGCTAAGCAAACTTCAGGGACAGGGATGGGTTGGTACAAAGTTCTGTTCAGAAAAGCTCTTGTACAGAGAGGGCTGCTATACTAATTCGGAGGTTTCTCTAATGAAAACAAAAGCATATGCAGACTTGCTGCAAGGTGTCCTGTGGATATGTAGTAGGTCTGACACTTTTTGAATGGTTATTCTGTAGGATTTACTCTACCATAATCTGGTTACAGGTTCAACACAGGAGAGGACTGTGCATATATGCAAGGGCACATGGCTCTTGAGTGGCAACTCTTTGTGTAATCCAGCCAGCTGGAGCAGCAGCTCTGATTGAGCTGCTGCTCCTACTCCAGCCATGCCTGGAAACCTCAAACAAATAGGCAGTGCTCACAGGGAATGTACTAAAGTGTCCCTGCATACAGTGACACTTGCTTCTCCTTTTCTGTTATATGCTCTCCTCCTGCAGCAGGCCCCTGTTGGAAAAAGGGTAGTGTTGTCTCCTTTTCAGATAGCAGAGGTTTCCATATGAGGCTGTGCAGTTAACCTGAAGTATGTCACCTGCTGCAGAATCATAAATGCGTGCCTTATATTGGGCTGTAAGAATGAAACCTGGCTTCAAAACTATACTGTTGTGAATGAAGAAGATTTGGCTTGATGTTAATGTGGTTTGTGGTGAAGTCTTACTCATAAAATTTAATTTTGAAATGTTTTGGAATTTATAAGTGTCTTTTGCCTGCTAACGGGCAGAAGGGAAAGAAACAATTTGAAGTAAAAGCAGGGGGTTGATGAAGATGATGTCTAGTGGAAATTACCACACTCACATGACATCCATTCTTGCCTAACGTGTTTTCTACAAATCTGAAAGAGCACTTGGTGGCATGTGAAAGCAAATGGGATGCCAGAGTGGACCTGATATGGATACTACTCAAGATGAAGGAAAATCACAGCAGGAAGTACAGATACTAGAAATATGACCTAAATGCCACTGAGTCCACTTGGATAAAAGCCGTGGAGGGCACCTGGGAGGAAAAATAACTCCAGATCCAGAGATCCAGTGGCATGGAGGGAAATAGATGTGCAGTCCAAAAATGATAGCGGACAGCAAATTGCATGGACTTGCAGTGTGATGCAAAGTGGCAGGTAGATAGGTCAAGGCAACTGTCAGCTCTGAAAGCAGAGATGGCATCATCAGGGCATGGAGGCAATAGCCTTTCCCCATGTATGTCCAGGGGGAAGAACAGTAGCTGTAGGAATGTTAATAGGAGAGAGCATAGGCAACTCAGAGTAATGCCAAAGACAGGAACAACAATTAATGGGATAGAAATATATTTTCATACTTAAAGAAAAAAAAACAGTCAAATGCTATGTGGCCTTTAGCACTAATTTTCAAATAGTAAAGAGAACTATTTGGTAAATCGTCCTGTCCTACACCTTTGTAATTAACAAGATAGTTTGGAGGTTGTACGTATCCATAGAGTCTCTAAAAAGACATGATACCAGTGCCAGCACCTGCTGTAAATGAAGTTGGAGGAGGCAACACTTTAGGTTAAGATAAATCGTTTCTTTCTGAAGATTATAGGCCAAATTCTACTCTCTTCACATCTCTGCCCTTCCACTAAGGTAAACAAATTTGCCCAAGGAGGTATTTAATGAACCATTCTGATTTATAACAGACAAAACCCTTGATGAAGGTACCATTTACAACAATTAAAATGATTGAACAATTAACAGTATGGATAATTGAGACTGTAGTGTTTGATTGATTTATATAGAAATGTATTGCTATGTGTCAAAACATTTATTGTTAGCAATACAATATTCATGGCATAGCATTGATAATGTCTGCAAACTACCTGCTATTCAAACACTGGCAAGATGCATTGAATCATATCTCATTAAATAGTTTGAAAATATTGTTCAGTGTCCTCCAAGATGCCTGAATATTTATTGTCAAATACTTGACTAGCTTTGCTCTTTGCACATCTTGAGTTACTGAAATTAGATTGCTTTACCTTAATGACTGCTAGATCCACCAATGGAAATGACTGAGTGGATCTGATCTATGCAAATGTGAACAGTCTGAACAGTGTTCTGGAAGCAAAAACTATTTTAAAGAATAAATTTAAGAAGTGTCTTGGGAAAAGTCATCTTCTCAGATTTCTCTTGCTATTTTTGTTTGACTTGAAACAGAGAGGAAAAAATACAAGAACAAAAGATAATCAGGAAGTGTGAAACTGAGTTCCTCTGTGACTATGTTTTATAAATATTTGATACTACCCTCTGCTTAAATGGAGCTTTGTTTGAGGGAATCAGGCAGCAGATGTTTGGCTTTACCTGATATCTACTTCGGCAGCACGTTTTACTTCCCTGTTTTGTGTGACATGGTGCCAAAGCCATATTTTGTATTTATAGTCTTTTGGGGATACCAGGCCAGATCCAAAAGCTGCAGAAGTGACAGAAGACTTGCATTGACACAGCTGGCTTTGGACCAGGTTCAGTCTCGCTGTTTCTCTGAGTAAGGAAGGGACAAATACTGTGCTTTGCCATGTGACTATTTGATGAAAAATACCGCTTCCCATCTTTATCATCTTTCAAACTGCAGAGTGCCACTCCTACCATAATATCACATTTCTATATTAGGACTAAAAACTTATAGAAAGTTTGTACTTATGTCTGTATGTTTTCAAAGTAAACATGGAAATCTGATCATTTTAGCCAGAATGTAGTTTCTCTACCAGCTACTAAAATATTTGCATTGCTTTTGCATTCCCACTTTTGGATTAATATTGTTTTAAGTACTCTGTGTTCATAATGGAGAGGGTCATTCTTGCAAAGAGCTATGCAGTGCCAAAGAACATTTCTTAATGCTATTTGTTAGTGTCTGCCAGCTAGTTAAGCACCACTGCAGATGTACGACAGCCTGAATTTGCTAGAACTTAACCTCCAGAAATATATCCCTGCTACCATAAACAAAAATGGACCAAAATATTCTTGCTCACAATGAGCTATAAGCGAGTGAGGAGAACAGGGAAGACAGGAGAGTTTTCAGTATCACAAGTGCAGAGTGGAACTGCTTGTTCCACCAGCGTTAAATACCTTGGAACAGGAATTGTCATTTGACAACAACGACCTTATCTGCCATAGTTGCACACCTGTGTGCCATACTGTACCCTAGCAAAAGACAAAAATACAAGAGCACGTCTGTGGCCATTCCTCCTGGAGTCTTTGCCTGCTTATGGTCTTGTGTGGGTTGTAACTTTAAAAGGAAGAGCTGGCAGCAAATGAGCCAGAGTCACTTGCAGGTTTTTTTTTCTCACAAAGCCTTCTGACCTTGAAAAGCCTTAAAGCTGCATTCCCCATGAAAAATAACTTCTACTTAGTGCTGAGCACGTGTATTGCTGCACAGACAAATAGACAAATAACAATGTGAGTACATGCCTTGATCATTTATCCTCCTCAGAGGGCCATAAACCATGAGTAAATGCAACAAAAGCAGAAGATTAATAGTGACTGCATAATGCTTTGCATTTTTCATAATGATTCTCTACGGATAGAATCATTAAGTGTCACTAATTGGTAGGTGCTTGTTCTGCAAGGGGGCCCGATCCTCCCCCTGGTAGAGTCGGAGGCCAGTCTCTGGTTTTCATGTGGGGGAGAGGAGGAGCAGGCTCCTCAGGAACTGCAAAGACTGCTCTTTAATAGCTGCTGTAATTCAGGCAAAGGCTGTGTGCAATGTGGAGAAAACCCCAGTAGCCTGCAAAGATGGTACCAGCCAGCCTGTCTGGTTGCAGGGGCCATTGTTTGCAAAACCACTGGTGGCTATTCAGGCTTGAGGAGAAATAGAAGGTTGGCCACAAGCCAGCTGCTGAATTTAACATGTATTCAGGCTGGCATAATATTATTCTGCAGTGTCCTGCTGATCTCCTTCAGATCTTCTCCCTGGTTTGTTGGCTGCCACTGATGCTCATCCCCTCTGGATGTAAGGGTGCTGCGCGGGAAACTGCAGGAAAGACTACCTACACAGCATTGTCCAAACACTGTCCAAAGCAGCAAGTATGCACAGGAGGACCCCATACTGGTTGTTGTGGAGGGCTGTACAGACCTGGGAAAAACACTTTCATCAAACTCTTACTAAATTTGCTTTGTGGCTTAAATTGATTTTTTTTTTTTTTTAAGTCTTACATAAAGAATAAGAGCATATTGTGTCATTTCTAGTGCTCTAACTCTGAAATTACAAACCTGCTTGTATCCAGTATTATGCCAAGTAAAGGTACCCAAGCTACCTCCCTGGAACAGTGCTGTTTGGGCAGGAAGCTATGCCAACACAGCTGTGCTGCTCCCAGTGCCCAAGCAAATCTGGCTCTTAATGTGCAATCTGGGTGTAGTGTATGGGCTCAGAGACCGACCATACAATTAGGTGCTCTGAGAGGCGAGTTGGTACCACACCCCACATTTCAAAGTTATCCATCAGACCTCCCACACTGAGATGATGATGGGCCCAAAAGCCATGAGCTCTGGTTTGAGCTGGCCACTTAACTTTTGAAATTGCCACACACACATACTGCAAGGCTGTTCCTGTTGCCAGCTCTCTGAAATGTAAAGCTTAAATTGATTTGGACTATGCTGCCAGAATTTCCTCAAGTGAACTCAGAGAAGGTCATCTTACACATATTTATCTAAAAAGCTGTCTGGTGGTGTGGATCTTTTTCCGTTTCCCCAAATCCAGAATCATATATCCCTCCTCACATTCTCCATAGCATCATTTAGTGTCTCCCTGCTCTTGTGCCAGCTCCAGTGATCTGTCCTGCTCCAGTCTGAGAATGACACTGGAATGGCATCTTCTCTGCAAAAGGGAGGATATGGTTCAGGTGGAGCCACAGGAGAGGAGAGCATATCGAGCTTTCCAATCTATTTCTGTCTGTACTACCCTTAGGTAAGTGGGCTTTGTCCCTTTCTCTTCTCACTCCTAGTGTAAACTTTTTCTTAGCTTCCTGTGCCCTACAGAAATCTTGATTGTCTGTTCTTCCCAAGGAGGCAGGAAAATAAGGAAGGCAACTTGTTAAGCTAGGTAAGGCTCAGAGGAATGTCACTCCACAAATGGCTCTGGTGGAGAACAAGCTCATTAGGGAAAAGCTGTCAGTGCTTTAAGTGCCTCTGATGACCAGACGTGCTCTTCTACTAGTTGCTTTACCTATTGCTATTTCTCTTCACTCTTCCCCTTTTTCTGGCTATTTGTACTCTTGTCTCTCTGTGCAGTGTCTTGAACACAGTATGGTTTCAGTCTGGCTTCTTGGCACTGCTGTAATAAAAGTATTTCTGTTACTAAGAGCAGTCAAATAAAATGCAGCAGGCTTGGGACATGAACATTTGTGGTCACTCTCAAAACCAAAGTAGCAGCTTTGTTCTTTTCAGACAGATCATCAATGAGGGCCAAAATCGGTAACGTGTCAGTATGACTTACTGACTCCAGGCTGCTTTTTAAAAAGCATCCAAGACCCACAGAGTATTAGTTGACATGAGATGGACATATTCATACAAGATTTACCCTGCAGTTTTTGAGAAGCTTCTGAACTCTCCAGGATGACTAACTTCAGAGCTTTCTCTGTTTACTATTTATTTAGTGGTGGCAGCAAGCAAACCAATATTCCTTCTGTGAGGCAAGGATTTGAAAGAAAAGAATGCAGAATATTATGAAGTCCATCCACTTAAGCTAAGGAGAGTCACAGCATATTCAGAGAATAAACTGAACGTTCATTACTAAACTGCGGTGTCAGGTACTTCTGGGGTAATCGGATATTATCGCCTCCAGAAAAACTGCATCTGAAAAGAGAGACTGGCTGCCAGACAGGCATCTCTGAAGGGAAAGGAGCTTCCCTGCTGCAAGCCAAGGAACATATGCTCTTCCCTCTATGCTGCACTGTATGGTAAAGAAAAGGAGGAGGGCTTTTAGCAGAGCTGTCCTGACACACCAAACACACATTCAATGTTCAGTGGCCTGGCACATGTGGAAAAGCAGGACTTGGATGGTAAACATCTGAAAAAGACAGCAGTGCACTGTGGATCAGAGCTTGAGTATACTGTTTAAAAAAAATAATCCCCTCCAAACCCCTGCTCCCTCTTTATTCAACATCTCATATTCTGTTACTTAGCGGTGCTCTCTCTAATTTGCACCAATTCATGTTGGGACTTGCTGAAAATGAAAGGAGAGCTTGAGAAAGCAGATTTTAACTTATGTGTCATATCCAAGCAGGTTTCCTTGATGTAAACTTCTCAGAATTTCTGGGCAGTCAGCTGTTCTACTTGTTTACTTTGGGAACAGTTTACCAGTGCCCATGTCCTCTGTGCCAATCCAGGGGACTGAGAACCTTCCTCTCCTTGTTGCTTGTTAAAACTGTACCTCTGCAAGCAACATCTTTACAGTTAAAAATAATGCTTTGCCAATGGAGTTTCTGTACTCTTTCTGAATACCCCTGCCTATAAACATGGATCTATGAGAAGGGAATATTTGAATCCTCTCCTAGGCATAAGCATAGTAGCCTCTTTTCTAGGTAACTTGTTGTCAGAGTCAGGGAAACAGCCATTACCCCACAGTTTTAATTTGCTATGTGTCAAAGCTCTGGAGAGTCAAGATGGCTGCTGCTGTCATTAATGGAAAAGAATTTCAGACATTGCAGGGTGATAAATCAGAACTTATACCCAATAGGTAAACGAGTCCCTGAAATTATGTGAATAAGAATATGGATGTACTAACTCACTGGAAATCATGAATTGACCTGAAAAAGCCTCGTAGAGGGGGAAAAAAAAAAAGACTTAGTTGGGCTTGTTAATGCAACTGGAATCAGCTGGGTAGGACTGGCAAGTTGATTTGCTTTCTGAGGGTTTGTTTTGATTGCTGCATGATAGAGTGTACCTGGAGCAGGAAAGGGTTTTGTCTGGCAATGACGAGGATGGGTCACACCTGAAAACTCTGGCTTAAATTTGTAGCTAGAATGGCAGTACTATATAATAGACCAAGAAGAAGGTGAGGAGTGAGGCTGTGGTTCTAGGAATTCAGGGTGAGGCTTTTCTGCAGTCTGTCCCTGTCTGCCTCAAAGAGATGTGATTTATAGGAGCAAGCATCATGGAGATTTTTGTGGCAAGATATGCACTGTATTCTGAAGGTGTTTTGTTGTCTGAAGGGGGCTTTTTGTTTTTGACATCTCTAACTAATTAAAACATGGCTGAAAGTAAATTACTAGAAGTGCAAGTAGGATTAAAACTTAGTGAAATTTTATGAAGTAATTAGAATGGCATTCATAAAGCCATTGGCCAGATAAAAAATGCAGTTTTATCCAAAACACATCTGCTACATCTTTTCTTATTAAGCACTTTGACCTTCTACTGTGAACAACAGAAACTTTGGCAGGTGATATGATGTACTGTAGTCATAAAAAAAGTAGGAGAGAGTTGCAATAATCCTGGAGCTCATGGAGTTTTGCTTCCAGAGAGCTTGTTACAATTTTCACTTGCTCCTATGAAAGCTTTGCACTGAGATCAGTTGTTATGTGAGCTCAAAGAAAACAACCTAAATGGTCATGTATGCATTTCCTTTCCATGGCTAACCTGGGCTTAGGCTTATCCTAAACACCTACGTTCTTTTATCTAGTTCAGACACAAAAAAAGTCTTACATGCTTGAAGACTTGTTTTATTTTTTTCTGATCAACAATACTACCTTTTTCCACACAATTTGCTTCATTAAGATCCTCCCTAAAGATAACAAAATGGCTGTAAATGCAGTTATTTCATGCTGTGTGAGTAGGCCAAAGCCAGCATTAGCTTGTTGCTAAATAATGCCATAGATTGTCCCTGTGTCTCCTGTCTTTGCAATGCCATCCCAAAATACAGTTCTCTGCAGAAGGTGGAAGTTTGTCACCTTGATCTGCGAGCATGGCGGCTGGCACCACAGGAGTTGGAAGGGCATCAGTTATATTAGATGGTGGAAAGGCTCCTGTGAATTTTCTTTAGAGCCTGTGAGAAAGGGGAGATATTGCAGTGCGGATGGAGTGAAATCTTAGGATCTAATCAGAAAAGGGTGACATTACTAGAAAAAAGTGGATTGGGTTTTAACATTAAAGTTTGGTGGGTGGCAGGGTTGTCTTCAACTGTCTCCGACAGAGGTTCTAACATGTAGACCAAGCATGGACAAAACTAGAAATTACCTCCTCAAGTTAGACAATTAAATACTTCAAGTAAAGCATAGGAAAATTATATGTGGAGACAGGTCTTTACGAGGGATTCTTGAGCAGCAGAACAGTCACAGGTGAGGTAGCCTGTACCATGGCATACAGCACGGAGCTTTTTTCCCACTCTGTTCTCTCTGTGTGTTGCTAGCACAGTTGCTATTACACAGGTATGGTTTATAATCTTTTTTCCCTTATAATTCTAACCTTTACTGGTGACAGCTCTCCACTCCATGGATATTCCTAAAATTCCCATCTGAAACACCTTATAGACACTCTCTGAAAGGAATGAAAACCTATCCTGAAAATTAGATCCTTGTCAGAGTATTTCCAACTGGAAACCCCAGAATGTAAGCCACATCTGAAGAAAATGTGGATGGTTTCCAAAAGAAGCCATGGATTTTATTTTATTTTTTGACGATAAGACACTGAACTGAGTAGTGCCCTATATAATATGGTATATTTGTATTAAGTCATTGCAATCAGGAAAACATATTGATTTTTTTCCTTTTGTATTCTCTATGCAAAGCTTCTTCTAAGAGAGCTTTGCTTGGGAGCTTGGCTTTCCATGGAAGTGGGGTGTGGTGACAGTACAGAGTTTCCTTTTCCAAGTATTTATCTGACCCAGGGACACAAGTGCAGTTATTAGACAAAAACACGTACCCACCCTTGTCAAGCTGTCAAAGGATGGAACCCAGCCCTGGGAGCTGCCTCTGCTGCAGAGTCCTCTGCTAAAGGTGAGAGAGACCACTGCTGCTTGAAGGCTTCAAAGATAACAAAAAAATTGCTTTTCTTTAAAATACTTGAGTCTGATTTGATTACCACTAAATTTTCATTCATTGCCCTATGCCGCAGAAAATGGCACGTCTTGCATTCATACTTGAGTGAAGATCTTGCTGATCTGTGGAGAGAGGCCTTGGGAGGGGTCTTGTGTGCAGCTATATTCATCTGAAACAGAGCGAGAGGTGCTTTCAGTTAGTGTCCTGCAAGTACAGGCTAGCCAAAACACGCCTTTCTAGATCCTTGCCTGAACCAATGGAGCAGAGGCTCAACCTGCAATTAAATCTGTTGTTAGTCATTCGTGGGACTGCTCCATAGTGGCTTTAACTCATATTGCAACAAAGGCAAATCACAGGGACTAAATGTGTTTCAGTGTGGGGGTTTTGGTTTGGTTTTTTTCTTTTTCATCATCTGCTTAATTGCTGTTGTAACCCAGCCTGCTGTCACCTCTTCCTGAGCTATGTCAGAAGCAGTTCTGGCTTTTTTTTTTTGGTAGTTACAGTTCAAGCAAAATGGGATCTCCTGCCTTACTGGTGTTTGTAGGTGTCAGAGTAGCAGGGATAAGTGTGCGGCAGAGGGATGCCTCTCCACTGTGCAGGCTGGTGCAATGCCAGGGGTGTCAGCTCCTGAAAGCAGAGTCGCCATCTCAGCACAGTCCTGTGTTTGGGCCAGCTGGTCTGTGTACCTACAGGTGCTGCGTGGCTGGAGCTACGCTGCTGTCGGGTTGTGCTTGAGCAGGAGCAGCACTGAGAAGTGTCCTGGTGTGTGGTGGTGCCAATTCCCAAAAGCTATGTTAATGTATAGCCATTGCCTCTTCAAGGACATTAATTAGGCATCAGCATCTTGGTGCTTAGCAGCTTTGCTACCCTGGGAAACTGCATGCATCTGGCAATGGGATGAGCAAACACGGGGTTTACCAGGTTGTTAATAGTTCTTGTAAATGAAACAGACTGGCTGAGATCTTAAAATTCAGGTCCTTATATTTAAAAGAAAATTCTTTCATTATGTTCTTCCACAGTCAAAGTCAAAATAGTCTCCCCCCCTGCTCTCTGCCTTCCGGGCTCTATATGAATGGAGAGGGAAGGACAGAAGCTGCTTGAAACAAAGACACTAATGGCTCCAAAATGTGACTCAACTGACTCTGCTTGAATCCAGTTTTGAAGTTCTTCATATTTATCATTGGTACAGCTTTCTATCATCTTCAGCCAGAGCTAGCTGTAAGCACTGTTTACCAACCCTCATCTGCAATTTAGGCACCACCACCACAAAGGACGTATGAAAGGAAAATAGGAAGAGGAGGACTATCCTTCTTCCAGAAGTGATTTCGTATGTGTTTCGTTACCATAAGGCATCAGGGAAATGGGAAAATATGGCTTCAATACAAAATACATTCAAAATGCAACACGAGTTTTTGTTAACAGGTGACCACAGTGATATTGATCAGCGTTTGATTTGTTTTGCTGTTGTAGCAATGCTTTTCTGTGCTTCCCTGAACATGTTTTTTTTTCCAGTTTACTTTTTTGAAATTCAGGACTCTATACCTGGAATGATTCTGTAGTTATTAACATCTTTCCACATCCCAACCCTTCCCATTAGTATTAGATGGTGAATTAACTAGGATTGTGCTTGTTGCTTTGCTAAAGCATTATCTTACAAGTTGCTTTATTTCTACCAATACGTGTGTCTGTCTTTGGAAGAGAAGAGTGGCTTTTTATTATTTATTTATTTACAAATTAAGACGTCTGCACAGGTGTAATCTGATTTGGCATCTTTCTCTGGCTGCATCAAAGAAATTATGGCTCTAATATTTATATGGCAAAATAACAAGGACTAGACATCATTCTTTTGAGATTACCATAATCTTCCAACAGCAAGATTCTCTCAGAATTTACTTTCATTGTGGCAGGTGCATAGGTGTGAAACAAATAATCCAGACAAAATCTTCCATAGAGAGAGAGAATACATGCTGAAATGGTTGTCTTGGAAAAAGTGAAAACTCCTGCACAGTCTCTGCAACTGCAGAATAAAACCAGCTGCGGAACCTCATAGAA
>NW_009258754.1:5415444-5436369 GCF_000687185.1 Egretta garzetta
AACCTCATGGAAGCTGTTAATCTCTCATTCTGTTTATGCTTTGATCAAAAACTTTCATTGCATATTCAGAGGTAATATCTTGTATACCAGTGATGCTGAATGTACAGCACTGTATGGTGAATCATTTGTACAGGTGTAGAGATACACCTTTAAGGATAGTCTGGGTGCATTAAGGCTTTGTTTAGTATCTGGAAGCAGCTCAGGGTGAAGATAGCTTGTTTTGCCAGCAGCAGTGTCATTAACGTACAATCTGTTGGAAAATGTTTATCAGCTCAAAAATAAACCACAGCTTATAGTTGTAGTCGAGTGGACCTGCATGATTTGTATGCATTCAAAGCTGTTGTCTTGATTATTGATTAAGGCACTGTTCTGTGAAAGTCAAGTGTTTGAGAGAGAACAGCTGTGGTTGCAGGGATTCTTTCACTGGAGAAATACTAAGGAATTTTGTCCCAAACTTATGAAGGTGAAACTGAGGCAGAACGTGTTTGGTATCATGTTGACAGGGTTATCATGGGTGGCCAGTGGGAATCTACAGAAGAACCAAATCAAATGAGACACCTAATTCTGTAAAAACTGGAGAATTTGAAGGCCTTTTCTAAAGGTGTTAAAAAATAGGCCCTTGCTGAGTGACTGCAATTTTTTAAACATGTCTAAGCTAGCTTGCAGAAAACATGTTTCCAGCTCAGACTGAAAATACCACCCGAGAACCTAGTTGTAGGCTTAGGTTCTCATCCCAACCAGTGCCTAAATAGGTAATGAAAAAGCATAAAATGCTGATGACTGTGCTGAGGAATATAGTTCAGGCATATTGTCTGCTGTAAATGGCTTCTCTGAATGTCCTTGCTGTGGCAGAGATGCAGGCCAGATGACTGCTGCTGACCGGAGTCTCTTCTTGCGGTACTGTGTGTTTCCGACCCACTGCGCACAGTGGCTCCTGCTGGCTGCTGTCATGGGCTGGTGCAAACACTCATCCTTCCTGAAAGTGAACTGCACAATTTTACTATTACTCTGTATTCCAAGTGATCCAAAGCCTTGGAAAAAATGGAGTGGAATTTTTTTTTTTTCCCATTCCTTCTCTTTTCCTTTCTCTGTGCTACTGAAAAGGAAGGGAACATTCTGAAGCAAACATTTTTCTTTTTTTTTTTTTTTATGGGGTGTGTCAAAATTACTCTTGAAAGTAAATGCACAGAATATTTCATGGTTTTGCCTGAAAAGTTGTTGTTCTGCCTTTTTTTAACTGTAAAATACGCACCATTGCATTGGCCAGGATACACAAAAAATATCAGTTCTTCTTTTACCAAAGCTTCTTATTTTTTTAAAAAAATGCAAATTTTGTTTATACTTAACTGGTAACCACACAGTCATCTGAGGCTTCAAATAATTAACCAGACCCCCTCAGAATACCACACCTCTTCACTTTGTCTTTCAGCAAAGTCTTATCTATTCCTGTGAACAAGCTCACGGAGTTACGCGCTTCTCAGCCGGCAGGAAGGTCTCTTCCTCATCTCCATGTGTGGACAGGGAAGCAATGACTGGGACAGAACTGAAGGGATTTGGCATAGTCTGCCATGTCTCAGAAATACAGTTTTCCTTGGAGGGAAGTATTTCTGTTGCTTGTCTTGTAAGGGAAGTGCATTCATTTGGTAAATCATGCCAAATCCCCAATGTCTTACATTGTTAATAGCATTTAAAACAAATAGACTCAAATCAGCAAACACTTGGACATCCAAAATGACAGCGAGCCAGGCTGTTAGTTGGTACACAACGAAGCCAACATGCTTGTGTAACCTGAGCACGTGAGCTCCGGCTTCTTCCACTGTGCGAGTGTCCTGGTCACTGCGTCTCGCTCCCCACATGTTGTTTATCCTTCCCCCTCGCCCATGGACGGAATTGTCTCGTAATCAGTGACAGACATGGGGATGGCTTTCTGTGTCTTGATCTCAGGAGGGAACCACGATGGAAGGAGAGGAGAGTGCATAATTTCTGGCTTTAGACAAACGATGGTTAAGCTGGATGGCTAAAATAAGATCCAGCCCAGGCATACTGTTGACAGCACTCGGAAAAATTCCCACGGACAGATTCCAGCTAACCCTGGTGCAGCCTACCCACTGTAACTGCAAGTCTAGCTGTTAGCAGCTCGAGATGTGTGCAAAGCACTGACCTCTCATGTCTCCTTCGTTTTTCCCCAGGTGTTTGAGTAGCCTTTTCCTCTTACACATGTCTGGTTCTACATGTTCCTGTGTTAAAGACAACGTGAGTGTCCAAATAAATCCCTTATGGAGCTGCGACAGCTTCACTGAACTTGGTGACAACTGCGCCAAGCTGCAGAGGGTGGTGACTTCATTGGAAACTACAGCAGGAGGGGAAAGCTGTGAAGGAAAAAGAAGGTCTAGTTTTGAATTCCTCATGCTGTATGCTTAGGGCATGTGTGTGTGTAGAGATACTAGGGAAATTTAATCCATGTTAATTTCTAATTTGAATTACTTCAAATGCAGGAACCTAAACTTTGCAAGTGAAGTTTCCCAAAATTCATGTTGTGATGCTTCAGCTCTGGGGTTTTTTTGAAGTGTTTAGACAGCATGCTTAATGTAGTTTAACTAATCAACTGAGCACCCATATCATTGTCTACAGTGGGCTCACAAGTTAGTGTAAGACCGTAGAAACAATAGAGGTTCATGTATACATAAATTTGTACATGACAGTACTGTCTCTGGGGACTAAGCATAAACCCATGTGTGCTTGTTGTGTTTAGGTGTGATTTTATCCATAGGATACATGGATTTTTTTTCCAGGTGTTGGTCCTCCCTGAGCTCACAGTTGTTGAATTTCAAATACTGGCAATCGATGACGGAGTCTTTAATTTCTTTTGAAGGTCTGTTCTCTTTCTCTGGGGAAATACTTGCAAACAGTTTTAGGGCTATAATCTCCAGTGATGAAAGTCCATTGGTTTTAATGGAGTTGTGCCAGCAGGGAGCTTGACTCTTGGACTTTCCAGAGCAATGGGGATGGCCTGATGGCAGTAGCTTCTGTTGTTGTCCCTGCAGAGGGGAATAAGGACATGGATAATCCTCCTCAAAAAGGCCTGGGACTCTCTCTGTATTCCCCACACAGGGCCTCAGCATGAGTTTCATGCTGCTTCTGTATTTCTCTGCAGCAAAAAAAAAAAAGTATGATATTCAGGAACTGAACACGAGCATGAAATCGGGTACCAACAGTAACATGCTATAACATGCAGTACGTGGGGCAGAACACTGTCCTTCCCACAAGAAGGAGAAGCAGGGATTGTTGGGTTTCTGTTTGAGGAGCCCAGCAGTAAGCGCCATCCTTTCCTCTTGTGCTTTTGTATTGAACTGACTTAAGATATGTCTTCAAAGTGGGCTGCTGTGCAATACAGAGGTACTAGACGCGGACTGTATGGTATGGCAGCACTCTTAGTAAGTGGGGGTCTACACTGCATCTAAGCTGACGCTGTGCTTTCTGCTGCTGCATCAAGGCTGCTCCTGGGATCCCACTTAGGTTATTTAAAATGAATTGGGTATATTTACACTGTACTGCCTTCTGCAGCACTGAGACATCCTCACCCTCCTGGCCCTTAGCAGCATGGGGTTTGGACACTGGGATTAATCACAGCTTTGGGATCCTGTGTCACAGAACCATTCTCTCAATCCCTGCTGTTGAAACTCTGCAAATCAAGCCCCTGGGAAGCAGTGTTCTAAATATCTGTCATTCTGCTGTAGCACTGACAGGTTTTTACAGCCTTCTGAGTACCTGTGTCCTCCTCTTGGTTAGATTGGTGCCTTATACCTTGAAATACAATAGACTTTATTGTATCTCTTTATTAAGTACTCCAACTTAATCCTATTATCACTTTTATGAAATAAAACTAACAACTAGACTACAGTCCTATTTAATATATCTGCATACTTATATGTAAGTTTCTATTTGTAGGTGTCTATATTCTAACTTAAACCGGAATACATGTTTTGCATATAGTTTACATGTAGGCATATGTACATTAAATCATACATACACCTTGTATGGAGAGTATGTGGAGACATCCACACAGTCCAATGTGTTTCATAGAATGTTTTGGGTTGGAAGGGATCCCTAGAGGTCATCTAGTCCAACCCCCCTGCAGTGAGCAGGGACACCGCTAACTAGATCAGGTTGCTCAGAGCCCCATCCAACCTGGCCTTGAATGTTGCCAGGGATGGGGCCTCCACTACCTCTCTGGGCAACCTGTTCCAGTGTTTCACTACCCTCATTGTAAAGAATTTCTTCCTTATATCCAGTCTAAACCCACCCTGTTTCAGTTTAAAGCCATTACCCCTTGTCCTGTCACAGCTGTCCCTGCTAAAAAGATTGTCCCCATCTTTCCTATAGGCCCCCTTTAGGTACTGAAAGGCCGCAATCAGGTCTCCCCGTAGCCTTCTCTTCTCCAGGCCTAACAACCCCAACTCTCTCAGCCTGAGATAAATAAAATGTATAAAATATTTTTAAAAATAAACTAGAATATATTTCTATGTATATTTAATCTGTAATACTTGTAGGTTCTAAGAAGGATACACCCTGCCAAAATTATCTCACAAGATGTTTAAAAGACCGTCTTTCCTAGGCATCTTAAATGTTCCACTATATTTGCAGAAAAGCTAAATGAAGCAGTGACCTCACACCAACACCAATGATCCAGAAAGCACGAGATAAAAGGTATAATCTCCATATGCTTTAAGTTAACATGGGTACAATCACGCATGTTTTTCATGCACACACATGTATGTGCGCATCTAAATAAACCTCATTCTGAGAACCTAGCCATGGCTGCGTGAAGCTTCTCCATCTCTAGTTTTCATTTTCTCCTAAATGCTGTGGGGGTCTAAATGACTATTTGCCTACATTAATTGAAATAAATAGCATTTTTCCTTGGGCCCTAGATGGCTTTAGAGAACAAACCGATATCTCTTCCTGTATGAGGGATCGTGTAAAAGGGCAAACAGTGTTTGCATCATTTTCATGTGAAATAACCCCAACTGACGTGCAATCCCGTGAAACCTCTCAAGCCAAGTAACCCCTACCCCTATTAATCTTTCATGCAACCAGCAACAGAAAGGTGCAGCAAAAAAGCAACTGCAACATGAGGGCACAGTAGGTAGCTTTATGTGAGTAAAAGGAGCTAGATTCAGTAATGTTTCTGCTGCCTAGAAATTATTTGTGCCAAATATATTTTCATTAATGTTTATTTTTATTTAAAAACAAATCCAGAGGAAAAGAAAGATTTGGGGGTTTGGGCCTTTCAAAAAGCTGTCTTCATTTCTCCTCCTTTTTAATCCAACTGAAAAATACTGACTTGGTCCAGTCTTGGGAGCTGCATATGTTTTTCGCTGAATTTTCTGATAAGCTAAATCTGCTAATGGTAGGTAACACTGGGAGAAAATTAAACACCACTTCTGTGAGAAATATAAACTCTAGCCACTGACTATATTAGCAAACGCTGAATGATAATAGGCTACAGTGTTAAAGCGTCAATTAAGCTTCCTGTAACGAGTGTTTATTGCAAATCAGGACCACAGTCTTGTCATGGAAAAGTACATGAGGATGTTTTTAATTAATAGAATAATATAGTTATGTCTTAAATGAAAAAACATATTTGCATATGTTTAATTTTAGAGGAATAACTGAGTGCAAAATAAGCTTGAACGAGTGTGTTTGAGAGGAAAGGAGGCTTTTGTATGATCTGTCAGACAAAAATCCTCTACAAAATTCTTGTTTGTTGAGTTACTGAATGACTGTTAGAGAGCAGAGTCTGATAAGCACTTAGCCGAAACCTTCCTGTAAGCAGGAAGGAGGAGAAAACAGATACTCATTTAACTAGAGGCATGAAAAGCGCATACAGAGGGCCAAAGACAGTCCAGACAGAGAAGATGAGATGCATGGTCTACCGAAAAAGACCACCTGTCTGAAATGGCAGAACAGACTGTAAAGCACTGGCAAAAAAAGACATGCTAATACTTACTACTTGAAACAAAGAGCATGGTGTAGGAGCCAAAATAACAGGGAAGTGAAGTAACGGGGTGAGAGAAGGTGGAGCATTTGGCAGCTGTTTTGTTAGGTTTAAGAGAGGCAGATGGTGAAATGAGAGCTTTACATGGAGAGTGCCGCTGTGCTCAGAGGGCTGCTTCAGAGGTCGGCAGTTCCCCGTATGGCAAGGGTATATCAGCGACTGCGGGAACTGTGAATCTGAATCGGTGGCTGCAATCACTTGAGGACACCAGTCCTGCCATGAAATCGGCATCTTACGAAATACTGTATTTTGGGATCTCTGTCTTCAGGCTTTGGATCCAACCATTAAGTGTGTGGCTCTAGGTGATTGGAAGACTCTGGTCTCTCTTGATGGGTACAGTGACTATCTCAAGCTGGTCTATACTCATGTTGCATTCCAGAGTACAGCCCCGAAGCAGATTTACCTTTTGGTCTGTGCACTGTAAAGAGTGGCTGGTTGGTAGCTGAGCCGGTGCAGAGACCTGCCAACACGAGCTGTGCTAGGCGGGAGGAAGAGCAAGCTCCAGCCTGGTCTCCACTGCCAAGGAAGCATTGATAACTGCTACACAAACCACATGGGCAGCGCTGCTAGGGGGACTGGGAGAGGATTTTAGGAATATTGCTTCTCCTTTTCTGGTCTTTTAAATGTATTGGTGAGTCTGGTACACTCAATTGTACTATGAAGATCTTGGATTGCAGATGCCTGCTAGCTATTGAAAGGTTCTTTCCACTGAAATTCCTGGTACTTGCTCTTTACTCTGACTCCAGTTTAACCACCATGACTGAATAACTAGTTAATAGCCAGGATGAACTTTATGTCCTTTTAAATGCCTGTGGTTTTGGTGTATAATGTAGTATGATGCTGTCCTCTGGGGCAACGTGGGAAAATGTAAAAAAACAATTCCATACACATGTCTGCAGTATTAGAAAGGCAGCTTGATCAGGTTGGGCAGGCTTGGATTCTTTTTATAGTAGGACAAGTAAAACAAGACTATGTTTCTCAGACCCTTTGGATTAAAGATTTTTTTTTTCATATGGGTAAATATTTATAGAAGTTATATTTAATGGTTTCTTCACTGTAGAAGGATAGCTTATTTTATTTTTAATGAGCCTCCTACAAACTGAGACAACTTGGTAGACCCAACTTTCTCCTCATTTAACCATGTATACCAGGGTAAACAAAAAAATTCCAAAATCAACTTCAGTTATGGCATTCTCTATTGCTTAATTAAATGTTTATGTGGTTACTTAGTCTTAGGTAGATGTTAATTTAATTACACACCTACCTTTTGCTGCATAAAGTAAAACTGCATGCTTCCTGTATGTCACAGAAAATACTTTCCCAGAAATTCTCCAGACAAGGCCAACTTCTGTCTTACTGTTCTTACAGAAAGGAAGATACTCAAGTGCTGCTTTTGCCAGGTTATTAGTGATTTAGAGTGGAAAATGTGACCTCAGGCACCTGAACTGTGAGTGATTAGAAGTCAGCTGTGGTGCCAGAGGTGCATGTGGCAGCCTTTGTCCCTGCAAAGGCATCAGTAGTGGGTCTGGTCCCAGAGCCCTGATCATGTCTCTGAGTGTCTCCTCCATGTGAGGACCTCAGTCACAGCCTCAAATTCTTCCTGCGTGTCAGGAAGCAGTTTGACAAGCAGTATGATCTTGATCCTGCAAGATGTCCAAAGCTACAAGAGAAGAACAAGCACATGGACCTGTCTCTGTGAAAGTATGAAGAAAGGTGGCACATGGATGAAATACAGCCAAGCCTGAGCTACGCTTTCAGAGTGAACAGAAGTAAGTCACAAGATCCTCACACGCTTACCTCCCTAGTCATAAATAGTGAAATTAGACATTTGTCTGGAGACGAGAATATAAAAGCGATCCTTGGTGCCTTGGGCATGGGATCATTCTGGTCCTGAAAAGCTTTAAAAGGTTCCTCTTCATTCAATCCCAGTTACTTCTGCCTATCTGAACACAAACTTCTGCAGCCTCTTCCCAGGCTTCTTGCTTCTGAAACAAAGCCATTTCCATTTAGAGCCCTTCAAGCCCCATCCACCGTAAGCTTTTCTTTGACCTGCTGGGTGTGGACAGTTTCCCCAGAGCACACTGTCCTGCCCACCCTCCCTTTTCCAGACACGGTCAACAATTAAGTTAATTAAGCTATATGCAGGATTAAGTCTATAGGGCCAGATTCACAAAGGGACTTAGGTGTTTGAAATGGGAATTAAGCTGATTATCAGCATATCGCTCTCATTATACAGTCTTTGAAACTTTCATAGCCTTGTGCTTGTGCACATTTCCTCTTGGAGAGTTCCTGTGTGCACAGGGAGGGAACAGAATTCCCTTTATGCTGTTCCCTCAGTGAGAACTGCCCCAGGGCGAGTCCTGGGCTGGGGGTAGCCAGCCCCCACCTCACCCATCCAGTGCTCAGAATCTATGAAAAGCTATCATCCCTGCAGTAGGCTTTGCTTGCTCGATGTGGTAGGAAAGCCTGTTTAAACCATCTTGTTTCACACCTTTATGTACAAAGTTGTCAGAGAACAAAAGACATTTTTGTTAGCAAAGGCTCACAGAGCTTTTCTTTCATCTGTGACAGATGCTTTCAGAATCCATTTGAGGGAATCTGCATAATTGATACACAACACCAGTGACCCAGCCTGAATGACTTAAAGTCTTTATTTTCATCTCGGGTGGTTCAGAAGCAGCCAGTGGAATTTGTAAGGCTCCATTAAGATGTTCAGGTCTTCAGGCTCTCTAGCAAGAGGGACCATGTGAATACCTGAGGACAAATAGCCTAGGTTTCATTAGCAAGATAAAATCCGCAGGTTGAAACATGGGAAATCAAATGCGATGAGGAAGTGATTGTGAGCTGGTTATGCATAGCGTCAGCCACAGCAGGCTGAGGAATAATAAAAGGAGAGAAAATGATGAGCCCTAAACTGCAACAATTGCCCTACGAGCCTTGACTTCTGCAAGACATTTCCTTCTCTCTGTCAGTCCTAGCAAGGGTTAGCAAGCTTTTTAATAAAAAGCCAACATGGAAATTTTTTTGACAACATACACCATTCAAAGTGTTGTTTCTGTCAGTAGCATGTTGTATTACCAATCCCTCTTCAGGTTTTCATTTTCATCCAGGCATAAAGGCGTATCCCAAAATGAGGAGAACTCAGGTGGATTAGTTTCCTCTCATTGAACAGAATGTATTTTAATTGTCTGGGCTGTGAGCTTGGTGATTCTGGTCAAGGCTTTTGGAGGGGCTGTAAGTTTCCCAAGGATGAGACATAGATAGACACTACAGGTTTCATTTTAAAGACATTTTACAGATCATTACTTTGCTCATTAACAGTTGTCTCCTCCATTCTCTGATTTTTCCCATTCCCTAAGCCCAATGGATCACTACAGTGTCGATGCCTTTGTTTCCAGGGTATGTGGGATTGCAGCCCTTACAGGCTGGTGAAGTTTGGCTCTGGGTCCGCAGCAGGGCCTGGCCTTCCAGAAGGGTTCCCATAGTAAAGACTTCAGCAATATTCAGGAGGGACTGAGTGTTCTGAAAACAATGCATCCAGAGTCATGCAATACTCATTTCTGGTAAGGTGGCAAGAGTCATGTTACCAGATTTATCCCGCATTCAGCTCCCCGAGTCACCACAAATCATTGGATGCATTGCTTATCCTCTCTGCATCACCATGCTCCATTTAAATTGGGGATAAAGTGTAGTGCTTCTTCAGCTGCCAGAAACACTGGCTTTGCACTGACGACTTTATGTTCTAAAGTCGTGATCAATATAAGCACTTAGTTTCTCCCACCTTCCTGTGCTGTTCCTGGTGTCTCTGCATGAATCGCTCATGCTGGGCACCCTTGAGAGGTAGGCTGTGGCACCACTTGGGATGGATCCAGCATGGCAGGTCCCACATTCTTGAATGCTTTGCGGCAGCACAACGATCGAACCTGTTCTCTGTCAAGTATTAGTGTGGTCAGCAGTGCTAGCCTGGAAGATAACATTTCTTCCCTTTCCCACTCTAGTTTCAATAAGGTTTCCAAATGTAGTTGTAGATACTCTTCTGTTCCAGCTTCCTCTGTAATTACAGAGCAAAGAAGCATGTCTTACAGAGAGACTGCACTTTAAGGGGAAAAAAAAAAAAGCTTGGCAAAGTATGGATATCACATTAAAAATGATCATATCAGTAACCATGAATAAAGTGTTAGCACCATTCAGCCTAGCAGTATAATCACTATAAAGCATTTTAAGACACATTTATGTTTAGTGGCCGGTAAGAGTGAGAAGCTTATAATTTATTTCTGATAGATGCACTAGTAAATGCCTCTTCAATAATCTGCATTATTTGCAAACTCCGTTGCCTAAGAAAGCAGTAACATACAGGCGCCTAACAGGTGTATAGCTGCTTCAACAAGTCAGATCAGCTTTGTACAAGTGAATCCAACAAGAAACACTTACAAATCAGGTACCAGAAACAAATCAACAAGGAAAATGTGAAGCCTGAGCTCTGAGTTTCAGGTCCTCACCTTACTCTTGCTGTTGGTGAAGAGACTCAAGCCACAAATGGGCAAGGTGCATTAAACTCCTATAAACAAACTTGTGCAGCTCTGGGACAGGCTCCTCCAGACATTCAGAAACCTGTCCCAATATCCAGTGGGATGACACACTCCAGGAATTTGCCAGTGCTACCTTGAGTAATGAATTTGCCTTTGCCTGAAGGAGCAGAGCGATGCTATGCTATCTATAGGTTACTAGAGAATCAGCTTTATTGCTTGCTAAGGGAGCATAGATTTGCAATAATGGGGCCAAGTTGCAAAGCAAAAAAACAACAAAGCATGTTACCAAAGTTAATACTGAATAAGAAAGATCCTCTTTAACTTCTGCAGCCTTTCAGTTGCTTATGAGGAGGCTAGTTAGCTCTTTGAACCTAGTCCAGGTTTAATGCATCCCGGAGAATTCTTGAAGGAATGTCTTTCCTAATCTTGTTTGAAGTTGGGTCTGTGCTACCAAGACCACAATATGATTTGCACTTTTCTATAAACTGAGTTGAGAGATCCAGCTTTGTTTTCTTGCCCGTTCATGATCCTTGTGTTTGGAAAGTTAGGACATCATATGGCCATGAAGATGTTTGGGTCCTTTTGCCTCCTCCCCTAACATTTTGATTAATATACCTATCTCTAGCCTCTTACTAGATTACATATTGGCTTCATCTTTGTGCTTTTTCTTGTTCATTACTGGAGCCCTAAGACATAGTATAAGATTTTATAAATCTTGTGTAACAACGGTTTATAATTCTACCTGCATTATAACAGGACAAATGAAATTTACTACTGGCAATCCGTAGAGTTCAAAAACACTGTTGAAACATGAAGGAATTAAAAAAATGGAGGTGACACCTCTTATAATTTTCACAAGATCACATTTAGAGTCACTGTCGCATGTAGTGTAGGGGAAAATGTGTTACTTAGGATAGGAAACACTGAACCTGTATAATTCATTGTTCAAATCTTCTGCAATATTACTCTAGATCCTTGTATTAACAGAAAAAATTCACTGTGATTAAATGGAATTAGTGGATGATACAGTACTTAATGCAGAGGTAATAATATGACTTCCCTCATTAGTGCAGGACTGCTATAGCTTCTTAATTGATTTTAATCAGCATTTAATTAGAAAATGTGAATCCCCTGTGGCTAATTCATATTTTATACTATTCCAAGGTAGACTATTCTTTCTTTTCTACAAGTGGCATCCCAAGTTCAGGTTAGGAAAAATATGCAATCTTGTCTTTGACTCGTGACCTTTGAGGGTCTCATGTACAGAGATTGTATGTCATCGACTTGGGCTGTTTATCAGCTCTAAGCCTCTAAAGGTCACCGTCAGCTGGCTCAGTAAAGAATCCCTTCTTCTACTTCAGCTTTTACTCTGGAGTTTCCTAGTGCTGAAGCACCTCACAGACCCTTATACTTACACAGCACGTATCCAAGTATTTCTTGGGGAAATAATCCAATGACTCTGTGTTCAGAGTTTGTGGTAAGATGTGGACAAAAGTTTTGTCATTTATGAAAGACTGATAATACCTGTGACTCCATATATTGAAAGCGTGGTGAAAGGCACTCAAATGAAATACCGTATTGTTTCAGCTCCAGAAAGAATGACTTGAAATAGAGAGGGAGAATATCCTACTCTTCGAATGAATAACACAAAGAAATCCCTGTGCTAGCATGATATGAAAGTTTTATTGCATTCTGGATTTTCAATTGTGCTGTATTAAACCATATTAATATTTGGGTTTTCTAGGGCAGTCAAAAATCATCGGTAATGATGAATTTTTCATTTACACTAGTGCCAAATGATCAGCTTTAGGGCTCCAAGGTCAGTCAATCATTCCGCTCTGGTGGAACATTTCTGCCTTTAAGGCAAATGAAACTTTTTTTCTCTCTATCTCAAGTGCAGATAACTTATGGGACAAACTCACTAATAGCTCATCCTGTGTGCCATGGCTGTTGCCCTATGATCCATCAACATACCTAAAATGAAAAGTGATTTCCCTGGAGACAAGGGGTAGAGCTGCTCATAGCTTTTTTGTGTACCTGAATGTAGATTCTCTAATAAGCAGCCGGATCAAGCAAAGTCTCTCTCTATTGAGCCATGCTGTGGCTTGCTAAGAAGGGAAAAAAAAAAAAAAACCCTCAAGAGTCTGATCCAAACCTGAGTATAGTTTCATGGAAATCTTGATTCCAATGGGCTTCAGAACAGCAATTTCACTGAGTCAAATAAAGACAACTGGACTGTGAAGTCAGCTATCCAGATGAAAAGCTAGTAGCCATCCTTTCTCACCTCTATCCCAAGCTCAGATGGCCACGTCTTACTATAGGTGGTTTTTAGCACTTCATTGTGGCTTTCATCTAAAAGCATTCAGAATAGTCATCATTCCCACCACTGGAACAACACAAGCTCACACTGAAGCAAAATAGTATTTAAACAAAGTGACCTCTGAAAACATTAATCCTAATAGGCCATTTTGTAGTGGAAGCCTACAGGATTATTGCCTGAACTGTGGTTTTGCTGCAAGCTTGATGTATGGTGTAGATTTCTTACTATCATTTGCCTCAGTACAGCAAAGGAGAAAGCAGGTGTGGCTGGCCTTAAGCTCTTTGCATACAACGTCACTTCCAAACAAAAGCATCTGACCCTTTGCTTTCTAGCTTTGTTTAGCACAGAAGTGTAACTACAGGGATTTTTCAGTGACATTCACTCATTTTTATCTTTCTTTTAACATTGCTGTTTTGAGATTGGTCATATATTGAAACAAGTAATTATATCCGCCTGCATGGTGTATTTAGCCTTACAACACAATATTCCTTTCTTTGCTCTATGTCATTTTTTATTGCCTGTGTTCGAAGCCTTTGAATTTAGCTCATACTTTAAGGCTGAAAGCTGTTGATTTCTGAAAGGTAAAAATGAACAAACAAAAACTCCTCTGAAGCTTACTAAACCAACATACCTGCAAACCAGCACCAACAAAAAGGCTGCCAAAGAGACCTGCTTCTTTCTGCTTCTGGTCCTTGCTTTGTGCTGCATGCCAGTCCTGCTTTCCCCCTTTTAATTTCTTTTTTTAATAGTATATCTTTATTTCTTCTTTTCCACCTGCTATTGCACTTTTCATCTGCCTTCTGTCTTTGCCTGTCTCCTATACCGACATCACGTTTCTTTTCCAAGGCACCTTCCATCCTGAAATAGTATTTTTTGAGATAACATCTTCCAGTAAAATATCAGCAGACCAGGTTCTTATATGCCCTGTAATGGTGGAAATCAGACATCCCACGCAGTGAGGAGGAGTTACCAAAAGCTGTATTCTTTTTCAACTAGCATTTTACTTTTGTACCAACCCACTTAAACTGGCAGCAGAATTCAAGTGTAAGGCATGACACAAAACATAGCTGGATCTCAGGGTGGCTTAGTGAGGGAAATACTGTAAATCCAGTTCAATGAGTTGGTTGGTTTGGACTTTCACAGAGAGAACATGACACCTTTTGTGTCCATCTCTGTGGTGCTTCAATGAGCCGAGGTACCCAAACCTGAGTTAAATGTAATCTGCAGTTGGGAGTTGCTGGTGTCTGGATAGGCAGTCTTCCTTTTGCACCTGTATTAATGGTTGTGTGTGGACATCATTAGGCATTTGAAAGCACTTTAGCACTAGTCTAACTATGCTCTTACTAAGGGCGATGGTGAAATTACTGTTCACCTCACTGGAAAGAAGTTTGACAAATGCCAAGTGGATCTGAAAATCCCACTTAAGTGTTCTACAGTTGTGCTGCTATTCTAGAGCCTTAACGAATAAGGATGTTAAGAGGTCTACTTAACCGCTGTTTTCAGGCACCTCCTGCAGTGACAGCTGCTGCTTTTGCCAAGGCCAAGTTGGAGAGCGAGCATTATACAAGAGTTGCACTAAATGACCTACCCCTGTTCACACTCAGATTCTACTTAACATGAGACGTTTAAGATTTACTTTTAAAAGTACTTATAAATGTAGTTTTACAGTATGCATGTCTAAGACTAAGTTACAACCGCACATCAGTAGTGTGTTTTTCTGCATCAAAGACAAACAGGCGTGAGAAGCATATGGGAAGTTGAATAAAATCTGCTCTTGTGACAAACATGCAAAGTGGTTGTTCTCCATGTTTCTTAAAAAATTAGAGTCTCTTACTAGCCCAAAGTGGAAAAATGCATTATGTTTATAGGCAATAATATATCTTTGTCTTTGAAAAATCTATTTATGGGCATTGTCAATGGCAGCCGTACAGCCCACTAACTGCTACCTGCTAATTTTCTCTTTATGCTTCTATTAACTAGAGCTTTGGGATTCACAGTTTATTCCAATTTATTCTTAATGATAGTAAGCCAAAGTCTCTTGTGTCAGTACTTGTGGCACTTGAGTCAAACTTTTTCTGGAGAGGGAATTTTTTCTTTTTTTTTTTTCTATACTGAGGGGTGATTTTTGCAGTGGTATGTTTTGAGTATTAGGATCAATATTGGTTTCAGAACAGAATGTGTCAGTAAAAAGAAAGTTCTGCAATCTGCGTTGTCTTAAAGGACCTTGACCCTATCCATCTATGAATAATTTCTTGGTCTCAGGCATATTCCTTAGTCTTTTCAGGTAAGGGCTAAATAAAGGTTACTGTCACTTTTACAGAGGCAAACCTGTGTATTTCTGAGATGACTGTTTGTAGTTCTGTTAAAGTTAGCGCTATCTCAGAGATGTTGATTAGCAGAGCTAGAGGAATGCTTGCTTTTGTAATGCATATTTTTAAGCAGAGTTAGTTGTCACTTCTCCATTCATTATCTCTCAAACTGTGTATACCCACACTGGCTTGGCTTTAGAGACACCACTGGGAAGACTCTGAGCAAGTTCAGTACGCTTAGGGCAGGCACAAGTTCACATGGGTCAGGAAAAACATTACTTGTGAAATACCATTTTCCGTTATGTGTCTCAGTAGGTAGCGCTGATGCCTGTTCTGTGTGTGTGAGGGGGTAGAGGTGAGTGCACGTACGTGATATTTAGTTGATTCATTTCAACAAACTTGGCTGCATTTCCCGCACATGGACAGCAAGTGAAAGGAAGGTGTATTTTACAAGAGGCATACTCCTTAAATTAAAATTAAAAACTATAAAAAGAGCTAAAACTTTGAGTAGGCAGGAGAATCAATCCTTTAGTGTCCCAATGAGGCTGAAGAATGAAAGAAATGAAGGCGCAGTATGAACGAGTTCGTAACAAGATCTAGCACCTTGCCATATTCTTAGAGCTGTTCAAGCGTGTTGAAGGAGAAAATGTAGTCTCCAGTCACATGATGATATTACTAGGTGCAATATGCATTAGTGTCCAAGGGAATTGTGCTGTTTCTGCCAGGATTGAATTGGATACTTCATGGGGGTTTTTTTCATTGCTCAGGTGTGTAGATAAATGCAATAGCAGAAGACTGTCAGAGAATTTACAGTAAAATCATCAATGAATATCAGGACTATAAAACTTCTATTCTGATCATATTACCCTGGAGCAGCCAGGAAAGCTATAAAAGAAAACAAATGTCTACTATAGCAAAATGACTGCTCTAATTTCTGCTTTCATCTAGTGATAGATAGTTGAAAATTATTATATATTCTTAAGCTGTAGAAAAACGCCACTTCAGTTAACCCTGAAAGAAGAGAAAGAACCATAGGTGAAAACACAGTGGACTCAAACAGAGAAATTAAATTGATGTCCTGGAAAATAAACACAGATCGGGGAACCCTCTCACTGATGAGTGCCACAGAAAGCACAGATGGATAAAATGCTCAAATATTCCTTTATCCCCTCCCTCCTTTTTTAACCTGAATTTTATAAGTTCTGAGTACGAGAATATTTTTCTTCCCTCTCTGTACTGAGGGTATTTGTAGAAGTGCAGTAAAAACACAGAAAGGAAATGGAGAGTCTACTGAGGACAGGTGACCTAATTTATGGCTTTATGTCCCAGGTCTCACCAGAATGTCCAAGGATAACATCAACTAAATCACAATTACTAATTAGGAGAAAGGCTGGCAGGGAGACCTGAAATCTTTTTATTAGACCAAGTAATATATCCCTGGAGAAAAGGAGAAGATCTGGAGTAAATAAAACCTTCTATGAGTTCTTTACAAGTACGTTTCAGACTACATAATTACTACAAACTATATAACTTAAAGAAAAAATTATCTGAGGGGAGGGAGGAGGCGATGCATTCCTGATTTCAACAAAAAAGAAAACTCCAAATCAACGCTTAAAAAACAAATGGCAAGGTCATTGGATTGACAATGAATAATAGACCAGCTAAGAAAGGCAATTGTGTGCTTCCATTCTTAAGAAAGCCATTTCTTCTGGCAACCAACCATCCCAGCCAGAGACTGGATTCTTATTATAGTAGGAAATGAGTTGTTCTGCTGACTTCACACGTGTTGTGAATTGGCTGCAGAACTACAACAAAGTTCTTTTAAAACAAGTAGCAAATTGCACATTGTTTGTTGATATCTAATATTAACATTGTGAGAGAAGATCAGGTTCATGATCACCTGAGGAACCTGAACATACACAAGTCTATGGGACCTGATGAGATGCATCCCAGAGTCCCAAGGGAATTGGCTGATACAGTTGAAAAGCCACTCTCCATGATATTTGAAAAGTCATGGCAATCAGGTGAAGTCCCTGGTGACTGAAAAAAGGGATACATTGCACCCATTTTTAAAAAAGGTAGAAAGGAGGACCCTCGGAACTACTGACCTGTTAGCCCCACCTCTGTGCCTGGAGCAGATCCTTTTAGTAGCAATGCTAAGGCACATGGAGGACAGGGAAGTGATCCAAGACAGCCAGCATGGTTTCACCAAGGGCAAGTCCTGCCTGACCAACCTAATGACCTTCTATGGTGGAGTAACTGCATCAGTGGACAAGGGAAGAGCTACGAGTGTCATCTATTTGGACCTCTGTAAGGCCTTTGACATGTTCCCCCATAACACCCTTCTCTCTAAATCGAAGAGCTATGGATTTGATGGACGGACTGTTCAGTAGTTGAGGAATTCGTTGGATAGTCACATCCAGAGGGTAGTGGTCAATGGCTCTATGTCCAGATGGAGATTGGTGGTAAGTGGTGTCCCTCCACATTGGGACCAGCACTGTTTAATATAAGTAGTGGGATTGAGTGCACCCTCAGCAGGTTTGCAGACAGCACCAAGCTGAGTGGTGCAGTTGACATGCCTGAGGGACAGGATGCCATCCGGAGGGACCTGGATGAGCTCGAGAAGTGGGCCCATGTGAACTTCATGAGGTTCAACAAGGCTAAGTACAGGGTCCTGCACCTGGGTTGGGGCAACCCCCAGTATCAATACAGGCTGGGGGATGAAGGGATTGAGAGCAGCCCTGCAGAGAAGGACTTGGGGGTACTGGGGGATGAAAAGCTGGACATGAGCCAACAATGTGGGCTCACAGCCCAGAAAGCCAAGCGTATCCTGGGCTGCATCAAAAGAGGCGTGGCTAGCAGGTCGAGGGAGGTGATTCTGCCCCTCTACTCTGCTCTCATGAGACCCCATCTAGAGTCCTCCGTCCAGCTCTGGGGCCCCCAACATAAGAAAGACATGGACCTGTTGGAGGGAGACCAGAGGAGGGCCAGGAAGATGATCCGAGGGCTGGAAGACCTCTCCTATGAAGACAGGCTGAAAGAGTTGGGGTGGTTCAGCCTGGAGAAGAGAAGGCTGTGGGGAGACCTTACAGCAGCCTTCCAGTACCTGAAGGGGGTTGATAAGAAAGATGGGGACAAACTTTTTAGCAGGGCCTATTATAACAGGACAAGAGGTAATGGTTTTAAACTAAAAGAGGGTAGATTTAGATTAGATGTAATGAAGAAATTCTTCACTATGAGGGTAGTGAGGCACTGGAACAGGTTTCCCGGAGAGGTAGTAGATGCCCCATCCCTGGAAACAGTCAAGGCCAGGTTGGCTGGGGCTCTGAGCAACCTGATTTAGTGGAAGGTGTCCCTGCTCATTGCAGGGGGCTTGGACTGGATGGCCTTTAAAGGTCCCTTCCAATCCAAACTATTCCATGTTCCTATGAATATGCCTCACAGCATTCAGTTATGTTAATACTGACAGAATGCACACAACATATGGAGTTTAGGTATAGATTTAAATGTGTTAAATTTGACTCTCAAATTAGATAGATTATGTTAGTGTTAGACAAATATTATCTGAAAGGACACAAACACAGTAGTTATCAAAATAAAGTACCAACCAGAAAGATCAATGTAGCATGCCCAGTCTTGGCTGATTTATATACTGCTATTTATCAGGGTACCCCATGTTGGTTTCTGATTTGTATGAAATGATTGCACTGTGTGATGGCAGCAGAAGTCCCAGAGATCTGATTGCAAAGATTAGTAAAAGACACTGTATTATTAAACTACAGTCATTCTTCCTTCTTCTTCTGCAAACATGAAGGAAATATATTTTGAGGTATAATAAGAAACAACACTTAAAACTTCTGGTTTCCTTTGCTGGGAAGTTACAGTATATGCTGTAACTCTCAGCATATGAGGTGAATGTGAGGCAATCTGCGCGGTAACACAGAACGCCTGCTGAGAGAACTAACAATAGACCATTCACTAAAAAAGCACCAGTAATTAATACTAGAGTTACACAGGGTTATAGGCTAGTTAGAGGCCTGGCGTAAATAAGTATAGCTCTAATGGTACCCTAATTTACATGCATGTTATATGGCATTTAAAGCTATTTACAGTATAAGCATTAGTTTTTATAATTTGTCCTGTCAGAGGAGAGATTCTCTTCTCTTTTGCAGTGTGTAAGTGCTGGTTTTAGCATTTGCTGAGAGAACACTCAGGTCAGCTTTTCTGGTTGGAAGCTGTAGTTCTGTTGAAAGTAATTGCGGTTTTCGTGATAAAATGTTGTATGTATTATATTAAATGTATTCCTATACCCTTGTATTGAGCAATGGTGTAGTTAAGGATATACCAGGGATTTCCACTGTAACAACCAACCACCTATTCTGAAGACTTTAATATAGCTGTAAAAGCTGATTATACGTTGGAGTGTGAGTGTAAAGATCTTTGAGAAAGAGCTCTCATAAAAGATATCTCTGTATAATGGCTTATAAACACCTTCCCTCAAAACCTGACAATATTGAAGGGAGATGATGAAGAGCTACTCAAAAATCCATTTAACTGATAAGCTGAATGCTCCTAATAACTGAATTACAGGCATCACAGTGAAATAAGTGAAAACACAGTCTGAAGCAAGAGTCTCAGCCCTAAGAAATCCTGCCCTTTCAGGACAGTTTCTACGTAAAGTGTGGTTTTTAAGGCTTATTTGCTATTGATAATGTGAGCCCTTTTTGTACCCGCAATTGGCATCTGCTGCCTGTCTCTCAGTGCCAGGTGCTGTAGATGTAGGAGCCGTGTAGCAGACTCCTGGACAGCAGATCCCATCAGTCACTGAGAGGTTGTGTGTCAAAATGGCACAAGTCAATTTAATTTCTGGATAGGAACTGGACCTGCTGCCCGCTGGACAAATGCATGACCTAATGGACTGTGATGCTGAGGGTCTGCCTGCGCCTGCCGAGACAGCAGATCTCAGCTTGCTGTGCTGGATCAAAAGGCAGAGGTGCCTGTGCTGGTGGCTGGGTATGAACAAGCTCACGCCTGGACATGGGTGTTGGTTAAGTACTGTCATAGAGGCGATAAGATCTGCTGGGAGAATGAGCTGAGTCATTGCCACACAGCCAAAGGGCAATGCAGTTAAACTAAGGCTGAGGAGCCACCAGAGAACTTCACCATGAGTTTCTTTCCTGCCTTGAGCTTTTACTAACTCAGGGATCTCTCTGCTGCACTGCATCTCATGCAGGAAAGATGTTCTAAGTCTTGCAGAACTGCAGATTGTACACCAGGGTTGCTCTCATGCTCTTACCTCTTCACAGTCATCTCTGATTTTCTTCCAGTACGTCCACTGGCCATTAAACATGTGAGCTCATGAGACTGGGAGGATACAAGCAAAACTCAGTACAAGATGTTTATGGAAAGATGGCTATGGGAAACACAACTAAAACTTTGGTATTGGGAGTGTAAGCATCCTGCAGTGACATACACAGAAGAGACATAGTAGCTTACACCGTTACAGTTGACTGTTTTTCCAGTACAAGAAGCATCACACAGGGATAGTCCTGTCTGGACCTTGCTATGAAAGAAAACCATTACTTGAACACTAGAATTAAAGCTAGTAAGTAGATGCTAGAGCTCTCGAGCAAATCCATGGCAGTCTCAACCAGAAATGGTGGTCAGAAGGGCTACCTTTCTTCCAAATAAAGAAAATTAAAAAGTCAG
>NW_009258754.1:5436465-5458696 GCF_000687185.1 Egretta garzetta
AAACAAACAAAAAAAACCTGGAAAAGAGCCTTTTAGAAAGCTACAGGGAAGGAAGATTACAATTCTAGATTCAAGGTTTTCTTGGTTCTGCAGTGAAGACAGCTATCAGAGATAAGTGTATGTAGATGAGAATTTAGTGTATTTAGCTTATCAAAAAGAGGAGAGGGGAGAGTTGTTTAATGGATAGTGTCTTCATGGAGGGGGGAAACCATCTGGTAAAGATGTCTTCAAGCCAGCAAATAAGGACATAATGAAAACCTATTGCTGGAAGCTAACGATAGACAAATTTAAATCACAAATTAAGCTTGCATTTTTAGCAAGTGGGAGCTGTTTACCACTGAGGAACATTGCTCAGGACATTGGTGTTTGTGTCTTCAGATCAAGAGTTTCTTAAGGATATGCTGCATTCAACAGCAAAACTTTGGATGTAAACCAGACCTAACTGGTGATTGCTAGATCCGATACGAGGCAGGAACTACAAGTGGGTGGAAGGAGTGGAAGCCACTAAATGCAAAATGGAATTAATTGCACCCTTAGAATGGTCACAGGGAGTGTGTGAGGGTGTTTTACCTCATAAGCCATGTGTTATAGCTTCCCCGGGGAGCTGTGAAGAATTTTGCTTCTAACCACACCAGTGGGGAACTGTACTGAGTTTCTCTGGACTGGAAGTTGCTCTTCGCCTATCACACAGCGACCTCATTGCTCTTTAGGAGCAATCTTTTGGCAGTAGTTTATTCAGTAACTACAATTTTCTGCTTACCAATTGGGTTTCAGAACATGAACAAAAAACCAAACAGAGGGTACAGATGGGAACGGCAGCTGAATGGGGCAGGGTGAAGCTCAAGTGAGTGACAGTTCTTAAGCAAAATGCTCTATGTTTCTTAAACTCTTGCTTTTTTGCTATTCTGACACAGCCTGTCTGGAAATAACAGCACCTGGGATAAGCTCACATTGCAGCGGTTGGTTATGTTGCAGAGAAGGAGCATTTTTGCAGTAAAGGCCAGTGCAGGCGCTCTGCTTGCATGGTGCAGTGTGGCCTGGTCACCTGTGGTTCTTTCCATAACCAGCTGATTGGTGTGGTCTGAGTTCAGTGATGTCCCGTATGAGCCCAGGGAGTTCCTGTAACCTGCAAGATCAGAGCCCGCGTTAAAATGTGCCATAACTGGGCTTTATTTTCAAAATAAGGGGCTCTGCTTGGCCACAAGGCTGAGCTCTGTTCTCGCCTGAGTTTGAAACTGCCTGTTACTCTCAAGTCCTACATCAGCTGCTTCTTGCTTCAGCCTCTTTAAGGGCTGGCCCTCAGGGCTTAATCTGCATATATGGTTGAAATAATTATGCATGTGAATTAGATACGCTCTTTTAACTTCATCGCGTATCTGACTACCCCATTAAAGAGATTTAGGGGCACCTCTGGTCAGTGAAGGTGATTTAAACTAACTTGTCTCACATCATGTGAGTACACTTTGTTTTAGCTGGGTCTTGACCAGCAGAAACATCTTAAACCATTCCAGGTTCATTCTCAGATCATGTCTGACTGGCTCCCTTAGGGCCATTATATTTATAGATATGTATATATCCATATCTATATATAAACTAATTTTTAATCTAGGTTCATTTAGATAAAAAATTTCAAATATTTAGAAGAGAAGGGAAAGAAACAGTTTGTTTCTTGTGAGGAGAACTGAGTCTTCCTTGAAGACTGAACACTTTGATAATTTTCTGCAGCAGTTATCTTCAACACCAGATTTTGGCAGAACGTGATTGAATTAGGGCCTGAGGGCACAAATTCCATTTCAAGAGAGTGTTGGAAGAAGCAGTCTGCCAGCACAAAGACAGAGGTGATACCTGCCGTGTAAGAACTTGGGAGCAGAAGGAGTAAGGTCAGGAGAAGTGGGGCATCGTGGTGTTCATGACTGGAGACGGAGCAGCAAAGAGAAAGCCTTGGCCAAAGTCCCCTTTGAAGTCTGTGGCAGAGCCAGGCTGGGGCCAGTGCAGCCTCAGTATGGATGAGGGAGGCCGCAGGCACTGATGCACTTACCTCACCTGGTGATAGAATAGGTGATAGAATGAGCACATTCTTCCATGCAGCTGAAGACCACCCAACCAGAAACAGTACCAGAGAGGTTGGTGTTATGTACATGCTTAACTTAATCCACCACTAAACTTCAGCTACGTGCATTGCACCTTTCTTGTTTGTTTTTCATCACTGTGTCAGTTATTATCTGAAGCTGACAGCGTTTTATTTAACTGAGAGCATCCACTTAATTCATTCTCAATTTCCACAGTGCATATCTCTGATGGTGTAAAAATAAGTTACAAATAGCATCATTGTTGGTGAGGGTAATAACAACATACTATTTGGATTAATATCGGTAATAAGCCTGTGCTCTCTGAGTTAAAACCTTAAACACTGGAAAATTGTCTTGCTTATTTCTTTTCATTACTCAGGTTCTGTTGGGAGGATTTTTAGGACAGAGCAGGTACCAAAGATCTTTGTGGTGCTTTTGCCATGCTCACAGATAGAAAGGCATCATATACTTTTACTTTTGCAGAGCGATTGCCACGCTTAGTGATTGCCATGAACACATTTTATATGAAAAGAAATTACTTTTTTGTCATTCTAAGTAGTCCAGCACAGAAAGCGTGAGTGCTAAAGTTTCTGCTTTGCTAACGGTCTGGGTTGAGATCAAGCCTAGGGCAGTCCCAAAGAGGAGTAAACACTCCTCTGTGCTTAGGGGTTAGAGCTCTGCTGATAGTAACTCAGTCTCTCGTGGGAGGGGGAGAGGGAGCCACGGGCACTGCATGGCAGAGGACAGCCCAGCAGCCCTGGCCCCACTGCCCTCGTCCGCTCTGCAGTGCCCTGGTCTCCAGGGCCTCCATTCCCCTCCCTGATCTGCTCCATCCCCCTCTTATTCCCTACCCAGGGCAGGAGCAGCCTAAATCCTCATCCCCAGAGCAGCAAAGTTAAACCTTATGAAAAACCTGGACCAAACTCTGGAAAAGGTAAATATCCGCTTGGTTGGAATTGCCTATAGATCCCAGGGGCAATGGCACCTTGCAGCACGGTGTGGTACTCCAGAATAAGCCTCTTATGCGCAAGCCATTAGAAAGGGAAGAAGGGGACAAAGCAACTGATAGTTCTGAGTAACTGAACTACTTTTTTAAAAAGAATAATTTTTCAAGGTAAATTAAATATGAAATTTGCTGTGTCAATATAGAGGCAGTAAGAAAATAAGATACTGGTTTACACTGGTTTCTCTTTAAACCAGTGTAAGCATCTTGCTTTAAGGATATACATTGTGGGGAACTGCAAATTCAGGTCTCAGCCTTGCAGTCCAGTTCTTTGGGCCCTAAGACTGTTGACTCAAGTAAGCCTGCCGGTTTGGACGGCAGGAGTTGGATGTCTGCTGAGCAAAACATGGAGGAGAATGAACAAGTATTAACCTTTTTCTCAGGGGTCAGAGCACAATCAAAATGCCCTTCCACAGAAAGTAACAGAATGAGATTAATTTTACATGCCTCAGCTATGATTGTCCAAGTGTTATAGGGAAGGCAGGATAAATTCAGGCAGACAAGGTTTCATTAATTGAGGGAATTTCCAGGCTAATTTACAGGTGTTCAGGGACCTGACCTATTTCAATTTGAATAATAGCTGATGACAGAGTTCGATATGCACCAACCTTCTGTTTAAACAGAGGGGAGAATTGTTTTGGGTTGGGGCTTCTTAATTAGTATTCCACAAATATGGCATGGTTTTGCTAAGCTGAGCTAGCACTTATTTCCTTGTGAGATTTAAACTTAAAAGAAAATCAGTGTGTTTAACTTTTCTCTATGTAAAAGATAAAAAACCCCCAACAAACACAAAACTTGTGCTGTATCTGGATGTTGATTTAAGTTTTAATTTGAATTAAGGGAAAAAAACATAAAAACTGTCAGATACTCTTTAGACACTTCCTTTGACAATTAAACTCTAATTTTGAGTTTCATTTGTTTCATGGACAACTATTTTGGCCATTAACTTGATCTAAAGTGGATGCTAATTAATTCTAAATTGCAGTTCCTAAGGTGCTACATATTATACCCACCTGAATACCAACAGTCACCCACCATTTGTTGTGTTAGTAACAGGGAAACAATGAAAGAGGGGATGACAAAAAGCCAGGGGAGACAGTTTCCCATCAGCTCTGGTCTTCCAGTTGTTCACTGTAACTTGAAGTTACTTGCTGAGTTTTAAAATTTCAGCTATAATTTTTAATTGTAGGTTTTTAGCTATTTAGGAAGAAATAATCTCAAGCCCTCTGGGGAATCAGTTAATATTTAATGCCATTGTACTCTGACATCAAAATTTTGTGAGCAGGTAACCAAGCTCAACTTCCTTGAAGCATGGTACAGTGTGGAATACATGCCTCCAACAGTGGCTTAATTCAGCTGTTTTCAATCTCACTTTTCTCTTCAGTTAATACAAAACATTATGCTTGCCAAAGGTAACAGTGGCTCTGAGCAGTTACCTCCTGGTAACTGTTGTTTGTATTTCATTATAGTCTTGAGTTCCCAACAAAGATAGTTCTGGTCCTGCGTGCTGTGCAAATATTTAGAAGAGGAAAGACTCCATCTCCAAGATGTCTGCGGTCTCCTAGCTGGATGTGATCAAAACGCAATCCACTGACTTCACACATCTCCCTAATAAGCTTTAAGTAGAGGGAGGTGTTTTAAATGTGTAGTCTCTCATTTAAAACCAGGCTTAACCTTTAGTATGGTACTGCCTGGCAGAGCCATCTATCCGTTAATCGTTTAAATTCCCTGCTGACTGTTTTCCATCCATTTCCATCTCTCTGCTCTGGCTTCTCCTGGCTGTAGGGGGAATACAGTATCTCTCACTGACCCAAAATCTTGGCATAAATCTTCCTCAGAGTATAATATTCAGCATATACCGACTTTTATAAGTAAACTTATACTAATGACAATCTTACTCCTAACAATCAGAGTAGTAGTAAAATTGCAATATAGACAGCACCTAACGCTACCATCAGATTAATGACAGACACCCACTATGCAAAACAATGCAAACTGATTCCTGAGAATAACATCCGTTCTCTGTAGCATAATTTAAGAAACTGTTAAGCATAGGCAGCTCCTGTGAATGGCGTTTCTCCATCTCCTGGCAAAACACGCACATTCATGCCCAGTTCTCATACGTTGCGTCACAGACTGACATATGCATGACTATGACTGAGGAATACAGTTTCTCTGGTGCTAACTAGATCCCACGGTTCTTCCCAAGGTATGTAATCTTGGCATTTGTGAAATACTAAGTTTGTAAAGAATAGTGACTTCTTTTTTTTCAAGAAATAGAGCTGAGCTCTCCCATGTAATTTTTATTGGTGAAATGTTCATTCTCATAAAGGTTAATAATCTTATTTAGTTCCTTGTCTCCACCGTGAAGTACATTTACAGCTTCTTTAATCTTTTCAGGATAAACAAGCCAGCCAGAGGCTAAATAATTACTGACAGCTGTTAGGTACTCTCTGTCCTATTAGATGCGTTAATCAAATTTTGTAACTGTTTAGAAACTTCAATATTAGCAGAACAAGGTAGTTTGGTCTTTTTTTTTTTCCACCAGATTTATCCAGAACTCTGTATTCTGCACATTTTTTTCTACACAGTTTCCCAGAAATAACTTAAAATCTTGATCCTTCTCTTTCTTACACAATCATAGAAAAGACTGGGTTGAAAGGGACCTCATCTGCTCCAACCTTCTGTGGGAAGCAGGGCCTGCAGTAGGGACATTAGGTATCACCTTTCCTTCTGACATAGCAGATACGCACAGAGAATCTGGAGGGAGTGACCTCCATGCAAAATAAAGGCAGACTGCACAGCTAAGCAAGTTCAATACACTGTGACAACAGCAATGAATGTACCCACAATATTTACACATACTTGGTCAGTCCAGTTGCAGCATGCTGCCACTCATATCGGCTAGCAGAGGCGCCGATAGCTTTACAAGCTGACACAAAACCTCTATTCTCTGTAGTGGTTATTGCCAAATTAACATCCAGATGAGGGAGTTTTATGAACTGGACATTTGTTTTGGGAGCTTGCACTTAAACTTTTCGTGCTAATGCCAGCAGAGCTTGCAGTATTATCTCCTTGCATCGGTCTACATGTCCATGTATGCCGTTTTTGAAAGTGAGCGCAGACATGACTAAGAAGATATTTCTGAATGCACACATATATATGTGTGTGTGCAACATGGTGTGGCAACAGTCAAACTTCTCATAGCTGATCATTATTACTGTAAACTTCTAGGTAGCATCCCCATTCATCTTCCTCACCCCAGAACTATTGCTCTTGCCTTCTGTGTTCCTTTTGTCTCACTGCCTATCCATCCTTACCCCCACCGGTGCTCTTGGGCTGCTGCTGTCCCCTCGGTCCCCATGTCATCCCCAAACTCACCTCTGGGTCCCACAGCGCTTGCTGGAGCGGAACCCAGAGCGGCTTCATCCGCAAAAGGAGTGAGAATGACATATCCCTTTATTCATGCCACATCTCCTAGCACAGTAGGTTTAAAATCACATTTTGGATTTAGGACACAGCAGAGATTAATAGTATGGGTTCTGGCCAGAAAAATGTACTCTAGGCAGATGTGGTGCTCTAATGGGTTTAGTAGAAGCATGCTGTGCATATGTAGGTACATCACCGGGCCAAGTCCCCTGTGCTGTAACTGCTGCTTTCAAAAGCTAATGAGACAAAAATGCTAATTTCATGACCCATCTCCTAGAGTCCTCACAGAGCTCCCTCTCCCTTGGGATTGAATTGAGATTTAAGGTCAGACTGCTGTGGAAGTGTTATGTGTTGGGCTGGGGTAGGGAAGAACAAAGACACTGCTTACAGTGGGTCGCTACTACTTATATACAGTGACAAAAATAGGTCCTCTCTGCATTTGTCCAGGTGTCCTGAGGCAGATGGAGCACGAGGAGCCTGTAGTCAGATTCCTCTGCACTGAGGGAGCTGCCACACGGAGCCCCCCAGCCCTGTCACTCTGACAGCCTGGTGCACCAATGGGGCAGGCACTGGGGACTCAGAGCCAAAGCCTCAGACTGTTCCCAGCACACTAGGGAGCCTCCAAAGGGCCAGCAAAACTGATCTTCCGCTGTCTCTGCCTGGTCCCTCATTACCATCACATCAGGTCAGATTTTCTCAGGCCCACCAGCCTTCCTCAAACTCCCACCCCTCATATATCTGTTGCTCTGGCTCTAGGCAATAAGAGGGATCTTAGAGTCTATCCAATAATTCCAGAAAAACTTAGATTCCTCTGAGTCTAAACTAGTCATCTTTCTATAAAAGAGATCACAAAAAGGAGTAAAACCAGAATACCTGTTTCTTCCTGCATCATCTCAAGGAACATTAAATGTGAATTCAGATCTCAGGGTCGAAAACTGGTCAGTGCCACTTGTTCCTCCATCAGTTGTCAATTTTCAGCTGTTCCTGCAGGATCTCTGTGCCCCACTGTGTCAGTTTTTCTGTGCTCCTTGTCAGCTTCACGATAAGGAGTAAGGGGGAAAACTGGCAAGCAGCACACAGGGATCAGAGGTGGAATAAATTGAGGAGTGGTAGAAAAAACATGAAGGCTTTGGAGCTCAAAAGCACTGAACAACCAACAAAGAATTAAAGATGTATTAGGAGTGCAGTTAAAAACTGCATGAGCTCTGAGACATCAGGAATGGTTCTAAATTATAGCAAAAGGTGAAAAATCTGTAACTAACGCCAAACAAACATAGAGGATCTGAGATGGTCCTAAACTGCAGCAGAAGGAAGTAGGAAGAGGCAGAAATTATGACAATCGAACTGAGGATTACAGGGTTTTGGGCAGCTGCACTGGTTAATACTAGAGCAGGAGCTGTGGGGAGCCGTGAGGTTTTGCAGAATAACTGTTCTGTGTCTGTGTCTGATTCCAGAGACATGGACAAAATTTTGGGAAGCAGGGAGTGAGTTTTGAGTACATAGTTTTGAGTACATAGTTTAAGCAGGTACTAAGCTCACACTCACTACAACCATTCTGAAACCTAGCTAGGCAACCTTCTGCTGCACCCATTTCTTGTGTGCATCAGCTGCTGTTATGGCATTGCTCCTAGTAAAAGGAGAGGTTTGGTGTGCGTACTAAAAGGGGAAAAAAGTTAGAAGACCTCTGACTACTCAAAAAGCAGTAGCCATATGTTTGAGAAAAAAAAATCTCATTCACTTGAAAAGACGGTGGTTATCCCGTGTGTTCACTGTGGAATGAGTAGCATCTGTGGGCAGAAGGGATTCTGTAGCCCACCATCCTACACAGCTCTGGCCACTGCGTTGGAAAATTCTGGCATTGATCTCTCAGCATCTGTTAGAACTGACGTATTTTTAGATGTATGTCTGCTAGGGATTTTAAGACTTTAAGAAATGGAAATTGTAACACGTCCCTGAATGGGCTGCTCTCATGTCTACTTCCCTGGTGGTTAAAAAAAGAAGTATCTCATCTTATCTGAATTGCTCCCATTCGAAGGTTTTTGTTATGCCTTCCTCTCCCAGGTAATGAAGATGTCTGGTCTGAGAAATTTCCTCCACGTGTACACACTTAGCACTAAACTCGCTCTTTAATAGTCCGGGGAATATATGATGGTTGCCTGATGCTTCTCTCTGTAGGATTCTGTTGTTCTCAATTGCTTATCATTTTGCCAAACTGGAACCAGTTAGGTTGATTTTCCAGTCAGGGTTATTTTCCAAGCTAAATGACTGCTTACGGCTTTTTTTTTTTTTTCTTGTTTTGGTAAGTTTCAGCCAAAATCATTCAGTCATGTGCAAGAATAAGCAGAGGAAAGCACATCTTTTGGTTGGTTTGTTTGTTTTTAATGGTTAAAAAAAAAGCAGCCTTGATGAGTATTTGGAAAGGTGTATCTCTGTTGTGGAAATAAATTCCATGATGTTTTGAAGTGCTCTGATACCATCTTGCTGTTTAAAAAAAATAATAATAAAAATTAATTGTTCTGCCTTCAAAGCTGGGCTTGGTTAAAGCACAGCAAACAAGGCAGTGTCTGGGGCCTTGCTGAGAAGAGCAAGGTTAAACCAAAATATTGAATAACTGCCCAGTGTGGATGCACTGTCTGTTTCATGCCCCTGCTGAAGGAGATGATTAACGCACCCAAACACACGTACCTAAAGGCTATGGCAGACTGTGTTGCAGAGGTTATAGGTGTAGCCCTTCTGGCATTCTTATTTTTGAGTGTCTCTGACCCCTTAAGCAGTCTTGTTTTCACGTTGTACTTTGCACAGAATGAGCCCAACAGGTACACTTAATCTCTTAGTGCCAGGTATGTTTAGAGCCAGAGCTGTAGCTCTTTTGAAACCCCCCCTCCATCTTGCCAGCATCCTTTCTCTGAAGGGTGGTATGGAGTTCCAGTAATGCTCACACAAATAGTTGCTCTATAATTGCCATCATTCCTGTGGTGCGTTTTATTGGCAAACATTGAGTGTATCTGAGGCCTGCTCCTGATGCCAAGGGTTTTTTAAGATGTGCTGAGCACCTCTCTGTCTCGCTGAGTTCAGCTGGCATTGACAGCTCCAAATACCTTGCAAGAGTAAGCACTTGGCATATAAGGCAAGTGAGACAATCAGCATTTTATGCATGTCAGGATGTGATCATGCTTGTTTTAATTCACTCTCCAATAGGCTTTCTTGCAGAAAAACAGCTCTTGCACTTAATAAAGTCCATGCCTTCAACCAAAAGGCAGCAAGTGTAATTATAGACAGTTTATGAGCAGGCTTTTGCATGAGAGAGTTACCTTTTGCTTTAGCTACGTTCGTAACCTCTTAAATTTTAGATGACTCTAAGATTTTCTTTCTTGTTATGTAAAAATGTGCACCATCAGTTTCATGCAGGTAATTGCATTATCTAAAAATATGGGTTCTTCACACAGTTTAGAACAGAGATGCCCTCTTAATGCTAGGTTAGCATCACAGCGTGTGCGTGTGCATACGTTTACCTATGCGTGTACATATAACAGAAGTTTTATGGTGGTTAGTGGACCATGCTGACCACAGGTTGAGCGTTACAATATTTTGGAGGCTGTCCCCCACTGTAATGATGGGGAATGGGGGTTCCCATCAGTCCGTTAATGCGGCTTTTGTGTGTTACCTGCTGATGAAATGTGAACGATGCAATATTGATAGAGAAGGAAGAAAGGGATGACCGTCTGAAGTGAAAATGCCACTATAACTATTTTATGCCAAATCATATAATCTGTCCCTACGACAAGCGTGTTGTGTTGGACAACACAGAAGGGTTACACCAACATCCCCCACACCATTTCTTTCCATGGAAGCATTAACATTGTTAGCAGTAGACCCCTGCAATCAGCGAAAAATGTATTGAGTTTAATTCTCCCTGGCACCAGAGAATCATTTGTATTGCCCCGCCATGGCAAGTCTATGCTAGCAACCCTGGCTATGAGTAGAGAGCATTTTATTATTTATCATCTTTAAGCATGTTCTTCTCTGGAGCAGTGCTGCTTTTAATGATAGATTTTTGGTGATGTGAATGTAAAATACATCACAGTTTCTGCTATCTTTTTCATTTTATGGATGGCACAGCTTAAACATCAAATAAAATAACTACTGCTGAGAGTGAATAAAAGTTGGCAGGTGTGGCAGTTTAAAATAGCCCTATTTTCACCCTAAATATAGCCCGGTTTAATTGAAATCTAGTGGTAGCTATGAGACAGCTGCTATATCAAAGACCAGTGACAGCCTGCTGAGGTTAAAAGAATACAGGCTGCCTTTGCCTCTGCTGAGATAAAGTGGCATCACAGAGAGCAGAGCCACAGATAGATTGATGAAAAGTTAAGTTTTTTAAACACTGATTTGTAAAGCCCTTATGCAGTTTTATTTATAGTTTGTTTGTCTCTGTCCTCCAAATAAAATTGGTTTCTACCTGAAAACCAGAAGCGTGATGTAGATCCTCCGTTGCTGTTAACTGCTTTAGCCCAGCTGGAAAGGAAGCCACAGATACAGTAAGTCAGGTGTCCCCACTGAAATTTTGCCTGTGTTGGAAAAATAATGATCGAATGGGTATTTCAGCTCCATGAGGTCAGCTTAAAATCACCAGTTTGCAAATGTCACATGGTTTTGGGGAGAACCCTTGGTACATTAAGGCACAATCCTATGTTGCATATGATAAACCAAGTGATCTAATATAGCGATGTTGTTAGTATCCCACTGTAACAGGGCCATATATAGAAAGACCAGAGGTTTAATTCTAGGAAGGAGTTGTCTCCATTGTCACAGGTGAAAAGTAGACATTTCTCATTATCCTGCTGCTTTCAGTATTCTCTAATTAACAACTACTGGTTTTAATTTCCATGCTTTCTGGTTATTACTTTTTTTTTCAGCCTTATACAGTTTAAACCCCAAACTCTCAGACTTTTCTTTCCTGGTAGCTATTGTCATTCTTTTTACTTCCTAGTACTTAATTAATATTTGCCATGTTCTTACTAAGGTAAGTCCGTACTTTCTCATTATATGAAATTAAAAGTAGATGAGCTTAGTTCCCAACTAAGAGAAGCTTTAGCAAGATATAGAGCACCATCGTATCTGGATTTATTTTCTTTTGATTTTGATTCTCAGGAGGGCCCTTAAGACCTTCTATCAACTCTATCAATCAAATGAATTGATGAATCATCGAGCCAGAGCTATGGCTACAAGCAGTCCTGCATAGCAAGTTCTGAGGTGAGTTCCTGTCTTGCTTGATTATTGCAGACAAACAAAACCTCTTCATGGCTGTGGGTCACTGCTAAGTGAATACAAAATAAGACAAGTGAAAGCTTATCCACCTCAGTTTTTGTTATTGCTCTTAGGAAGATACGAGTTCAGGTCCTCTTCTGAGCCTCACGTTCCCTGGACTGGCAGGATCAGGAGGAGCACTGGAAAGGCAAAGCAATCTAACAGCAGCCCCTCTAGCTGAGTAAAGAACAAAACCAGCAGGCAGGGAAAGCAGGGAGATTCATGGAGTATGGGAGAAGAGAAAGATAATATATAGCGTTGTGGGAGGTTTTGCACAGGCGTGCTAAGGGGTACCATTGTGATGGATGAATTAAGAGTTCTTATGAACTTCCTTGGATGTCTGTAACTTGTGTTCTTTGCTGGTGTCATTATATGTATGTCAGACAAACGAGTATCAATTTGGGAAGGGGACCCACACCAAAGACATTAAGATACCTCAGAGGTTTGGGGTTTTTTTTTATCCATTACTGCCCCAAATGTATTCCTAAGTATGACATCATACTTCTCTCCTCTGGACTGCCCTGAGAGCTGAGACTGCCCAGCCATTCACGGGAGGCTCCTTGCACACTGAAGGACCCGATAAAGAGGTAGGTGTCCCTCCTCAGCATCACCACCCCAGGCGTGCAGGCTCCCTGGAGCTAAGCTGCTTGATCGCAGGAAACCAATGTGCTGCTGCTGAGGCACCTAATCGCACAAAAAGCCTCACTGGGAGTCACCTGAGTTCTTAATGCTGTTGTTTATGTAACTTTAACTTTAAATGGTTTCAGATAACCAGATTAGTAAATTGAGACTCTGTAAAGTGCACGGGAGAATGGGTCAGGCCAAAAGGCTGCCTGTGACAATGGCCACTAGTGGATTAATAGGGAAGAGCATATAGCAGTGCTTCCACACTGACACCCGCTGAGCTTCCAGCAGTCTGTGCCTCAGGTTCTCTCCAGCCAAGACTGATATCTGTGCTTAATAGCTATGTAAAATTCCCATTGATGTTAAGGGGAGTTTGTCTGAGAAAAGAGATTCCAGCCATCCCCACTGAGCCAACAAAGATAATTTTGCAGTTTTTCTCTGCATTTGGCTATCTCCAATTTTGCTTTTCATATACAAAAGCCGCAGTTAAAAGGATGACATCAAACCTTCCAAATCCATATGAGCAGAACTCTTAATCAAAACCCATAAATGGAGAAAAAGAGGACTTTCTCTTGTGGTCTGTGCTGCATCTCTTGAAGAGTGAAGAGTACATTTATTATGCTACTTTTTGGAGGGAAGGATTTTCAGCTCCTTCTCAACAGATAGTTTTGAACAGTTCATTTCACAAAACATTAGGAAGGAAAGATTTGGGGAAAATTGTATTTCTCTGCCTTAAAATTGAGTTATGGGCAGGGTGTTTGCCAGCTCGTTTTTCTTGTTTGTGTGAAACGGACATTTGTGAGTTGTGAAAAATGAGTAATGGGAGGAGGGAGGAAACTGTCTAAGCCTACATAAGAAGGTTAGATAGTATCCTGGTATAATTTATAAGGACTTACAGACACTGCTGTGCTTTGATACCCAAGAAGACCATTGTGGACACCCTGCATGGTGTTTTCACCTTGTGACCCATCAAGCCAATGGCAGCCATAGATGGGTCAACTCTTGTCTGCCTTGAGGACATGGGAGCAACAGCAGCTGTTAAGTGAACAACTCTAAATTCTGATACTAGCTTTTGTCATTGAACCTGAGCCATCAGGCTGATGCTAGTAATGTAGATGTTAGTGACACAGGCTTGCTAACAGAGCCCATAGCATGCATGAGGACTTACGGGCTCACTGCAGGGTCATCAGCACACCCATTCACGTAGTGGAGGACCATAGGAGTGAAAATGGAGATCTTTTAGAATTATTTTCATAATGGATGCTGCATGGACTGGAATGGTTTGGAGTTAATTTTTTTGCCAAACTCTTCATGCAAGTAACTAACTGAAATAAAACTGAAATATGGGGGGGCGGGGGGGGCAGGCAGGCTGACTGGATTAGTCTCTTTCTAAGCAGAGAACTCTATGGATACACTGGTATCCAGTACAAGTCCTCACTTGGTTAAGCAAATGCATGCAGTTTCTAATAGTGTTTTTGAATATGCCCCAAAAGTAAATTCTTCCCAGTGGTCAGTAAGCTGTACAAGTGCCTTATACTTCGTTACCTTAGAGTTTCACAGAATCACAGAATCGCAAGGGTTGGAAGGGACCTCGGGAGATCATCTAGTCCAACCCCCCTGCTAAAGCAGGTTCTCCTAGAGCATGTTACACAGGACATCGTCCAGGTGGGCTTTGAATATCTCCAGAGAAGGAGACTCCACAACCCCCCTGGGCAGCCTGTTCCAGTGCTCCGTCACCCTCAGAGTAAAGAAGTTTTTCCTCATATTCAACTGAAACCTCTTATGTTTCAGTTTGTACCCATTGCCCCTTGTCCTGTCACTGGACACCACTGCAAAGAGTCTGGCTCCGTCCTCGTGACTTCCACCCTTAAGATATTTGTATGTATTGATGAAGTCCCCTCTCAGTCTTCTCTCTTCAGGCTGAACAAGCCCAACTCTCTCAGCCTTTCCTCGTAGGGGAGATGCTCCAGTCCCTTTATCATCCTAGTTGCTCTCCTCTGGACTCTCTCTAGGAGTTCCTCATCTTTCTTGAACTGGGGAGCCCAGAACTGGACACAAGTTTATGACCCTTGTTAACATGACAAAAACGAGAGCCAAGACAGCACAGAAATGAAGCACTTTATTATGAAAATTTGGGAGGACAGCAAGGCTAAAGTACAGTGCTTCATTATAGGAGCTAGTCTTTATTTTCTTAAGTTCTGAAGACATGAGCTATGAAAGAATAATTTCTTCTCTTATCAATTGCATGTTCCATTAGGAAACCACTCTGTCTTTTTCAGTTTGAGTAGCTATAGTTATAAAGGCACTCAGTGCCTAATTGCTTTGGTTTAATAACAAATTCTCATACTAAAGATATATGGTTTATATATATTGCATTAACAAATAATATTTGTTAGCTGCTGCACTGGAGGGAAGAAGGAACACAGCACATTAGGTCTCTCATGTTTTTGCAAATCCATTTCTAAATCCAACATTAACATTTTCAGGTTCCTTTATAAATGAAGGGATGCTCTCTTTCATTTGAAATCTGAAAGATAGTCTCCATCGACTGTAATTATTTTTATACACACCTAATATTGGGAAGAAATTAACAGAGTCCTCTTTTGGGGAAAAAAAGAATACTTTGTGGGTTAGCAGTCATTGAATGACTCAAAACCAGAAAATCTGGCCTTGATTTTAGTCTCAAATCCAAATCTGTTAAAATCTGTTGAGGGTGCAAACATCAGTTTAGAGAACACCGTGGAAGTAAATTTAAATTTATTATATTGTAAGCTTTTTTTTTTTAATCTTTTCTTCTAGCTCTGACAGGAAAATCAGGAGACTGGGAAAAGGGAAAGAACTGCGTGGCTAGAGCAGAAGACAATAGCAATAACTAATCCAATGTTTCATAATTTAATTTCACACTCACTAGACTGCAGAGGCATTGCAAACTCTGGGGAGAATAATCTAAGAAGGGTGTTGGCTTGGTGATGGTAACATCCAAGCTTAAAGAGGTCTAGCAGCGTTCTAGAAGTAAATGGTGTCCTTCCTTCTCCCTCTCTTTCTCTACTCAATATAGATTAAAGTGACCTCTGGAGAGAAGCTCAACTGAACCCCCCCAAGTAGTTCTGCAGTGTAGTTTTTATTTGTACAGTATGTGAAAGAAGAGTTCAGATTAAATTCCTGGCCTTTCAGAAAAGTTTGTCTGTTCCTTAAAAAAAGAAACAAGAAGAAAAAAAGGCTATTTTATTTTAAAGCTGGAGCCTCTTTCATGGTCCCATGATCTCATGAGTTCTTTGGCTGGCCTGTGACCTTTCAACCTTGCACTACATGTTTCTTTTCTAAATTAGCCAGTGTTGAGACATCAATGGGGGAATATCAATGTTATTATAAAAGGCATCATTCTCTCAAAAAATGTCAGTGTGAGTGAGTCATTGCACCTAACTGCTTAGCTTTTGTAAGGCAGCAAGGAAGATTTGAAAGTGTGATCCAGGGTCCCCCAGTCCACCAACTTTATTTAAAATGCTTTAAAAACCAATGTCCCTGGCATCTGCTACAATAGAGGCAAAGGAATTAAGCTTTGTTCCTTTAGCCACAGAAGAGAAGTCCTGCCTGAGGCAAAACTATATATCTGATGTAAAAATACATAGCTATTACAAACAATTTATTTTCAAGGCTATGCTCAAAAGTAGCACTGTAAAAACAAACCAACCAACGGAGAAAAACTTTAAGACAGAACTAAGTGTCCTGGTGAGTTCTATCATTTCTAACACCCACTGTCTCTGCATCTCCTTGTATTCACCCTCTCTGGTTTCTAGCAGGTTGAGGAAATGAAATCAGATTAAGAGCTCTATTTTTAATCTTAAGAAGATAGTATTGCGTTGTCTGGTGTCTTGAAAAATCCAACACTGGATGCTTGTGTGGTCCTGACCAAAGAAACAGTACCAAGAAAGACAGTAATATTCCACAAGGATGTTGGATTATAAGGGTGCTGAATCCTCAGCCAGGATAAACTGGTGTACCTTCACTGGCATCACACTATCTTCTGAGGGCTTGGCCTTTGAGCGCCTTTAAAGTTATGTAGCCATAGTAGATTCACACATCGTGTTGCAAAATGCATAGATCTTAAAATGAAAAACATGCTGGACCAAATCCATTCCAGCTGTAATTCTACTCGTGTGTACAGTTACATCAGAAGTGAAGCTGGCACACATCAAAAACTGTGTCACCTAGTAATTACCTTACTGACAACGCAGAGAAAAAGGCATAGGAAGGCCGTGTTTCCAAACTCAAAGTCGGGTTTTCTCCTCTGCATGTGAAAGACTGCTGAGCATTTGCTGTTAGCTATCCTGCCAGCTACAGGTGGTGTTTAACCCTAGTCCACCTGCACCTCTGGCTGACACCCGCTCACCACTGGGTATTTTCTTTAGCACAAAGCCTGGAGAGTGAGAGCCTTCTGCTCACAACTAAAGGCGTTCGGTGCTTTTCAGTACAATGTTTTCAGTGTTTCCTCACAGTCAGTTTCTCTAGAAAAACAGGTTATGTTGTACCTAACTGGATGTGAGGGAAAAAATAAACACTTGAGCAGAACGTAAGATAATTGTATTAATTCATCTAAGTGCTTTAGTCTGTAGTGTTTAATGTAGCAACAGCTGAGGATAAAGTGTCAGCTGAGAAGTTCCATTAGCGTTGCCAGATGCCTGTACTGAGACTCCACGCATTTTCTTTCTCCATGGCTCTAAGTTTTTTTTCCTTGCAGAAGTCTATGAGATGTCTGTCCCAGTTCCATGTGCCTTGGACCGTTGCTCAGGAACGTGCTGTTGAGCTAGCGTTCACAGGATGTTCCTGCGGGCATTTTTCTTAAGCCAGTGCCCAGAGACTGATGACAGTGAGAATGAAGAGAGGTTTATATTTGAAAAATCCCTTTAAAAATCAGTCAGTTCCTGGATATAACCTCTTGAATGATAAGAGGAAGTCGTCCGATTGCGACTTTTGCAGGAAGTGGGAGAAATCTACATATTACTGTAGCGGCATGTCGAAATGATACATTTCTAACCTAGTAATTTTGGGGCCAATTTTGAGCCATTTCATACTATCAAGCTAAGCTCTGCTTATCAAACATAAAACAGATTCAGTGTCGTGTCCATATTCTTTGTTCACTGTTGCATATGTTTTGAGGAGCTGGGAGTGGGAAAAGCTTTACTTAAAGTCGTGTCCAGAGAGGATGAAATGTACTTCCTGGGGCAGACCCAATTAGCAGCAGTTTCTCTAATGAGTTTATAGCATTTATTTATTTTTTGGCCTTTAAGACTTCTTTCTACTGGGAAATCTCTGACTCATATATAATACGAGTACAGTCCTGCAGGGTGGAGTCATTTGTAAGAGGTCATTAAAGCAATACATTCCTTTAAGTCGCTGCTGTAAAATTGGGTTGTTCAATTCAAAATACAGCACAGAGTGGCAATTACCTGCATTAGCCAGATTCTCTGTCTGAAATTATTTCATCGTTCATAATCTCCCTCTGCAGAGTACTATCCACACAGGGAGAATTAAACATTGCATTTAAAGGGAACTGGTCTGTTCTACCGAAGGGTTGAACAGCAGGTTGGCCGAGCCTTGGCATACACTGCTACGCTTGTCCTCGACGCAGCCCCCCTTCCTCTTTTCCTCAGCAGACAGAACTGTGATCGTCCTTGCCCCGGGATAAATCTGGCTCCCTTGAGAGTTGGGAAGGATACATCTATTGAACAATATTCTTGGTTAATTAATCTGGACACACAAATCCCAACAAGTCTTAGCGTTTCTGTAAGGCAAATGGCTTCTTAGGAAGTCAATTGAGATCAAGCTGGATTTGTCAGTTGTACATAGATGTCCCAGCCATTCAAAAGGACTGATCTGATATTTTTGGTGAACAGAACAACCAGACACATGCTTCCTACGCATGCCAGAAAGGCTTCACGGGGGAATGTGCGCAGAGGGGAGGATTTCTAAGGAAGGAAGATCCAGTGAAGAAGTAGGGGAATGTGCGCAGAGGGGAGGAGGAGCTGCCGGATTTCTAAGGAAGGAAGATCCAGTGAAGAAGTAAGCAGCTGTAGATAGCAAGGTATAATCTAGTAAATCCTCTGAATAACTTAATTAGATTTGATTCAGCAAAACACACGTCCCGTCCAGCTTCTGCTGAGCACCAGCAAACGGGGGCACGGGGAGCAAGGGGAGAGCTTTCATGAATCCTGTAAGAGACAGAGATTAAAAGGAACTGGCAGAAAAGGTACTGAGATACTCCTACTTTGATGAAGATTTTTAATCCGAAGGTGGCAGATTTTCTGATGTTTCTGCAGAATCAAAAGTAGCAGAAAACTGGCTAAGGGAAAGGTGCCGAGAGTTTCATTACATGACATTGGTGAGAGGGAGAAAGTTATAGCCCACTTAGGTTTTGCCCATCTCCTTTCCCTCCCCACTCCCCATTCTGTACGAGCTCTGTACTTGATGCGTAGTGAAAAAGGCAGGAACACCACTGAATTCAGAAAGTGGGAATGCTCTATTCTTTTTATGTGGCATACAGTGCAATTTGATAAGGTTATCTGGGGTTTTTGCAGCTCTGGTTTTGCTGTCAGACTCCAGGTTGTGGTAACTCAGCAGAGGTCCATTTTGGAACCAGCTAGAGGTCTGGTGGGCATAATTGCGTTGCTGCCTGTACAACTCTTGATTTGCATCAATATGAAAGAGAGAGGCATGTCCACTGCATTGCAAAACTTTTGGAAAGCACTAGAGAAACAAGACATCCCTGTGAAAGCTGAGGTTGTACAAAGCTTCTGTTCACCTCTTATTTTTTTTGAAGAGTAGCTTTCCCCACTTGTGCCAGATAATTTGGCTCTTCTTCATCATTCTTGCTTCTTCATAATGCTTGGGTCAGCTTTTCAGCGGACAGCGCTTTTTGTCGGGACTGTTAAGAGGTGATCACCACAGCAGGATGGATTTTCTGTCTTCCTCTGACTATCTTGCTGGCGGGCTGTGTGCTTTTCTCCTCCTCTGCATTTTGTCTACTCATCTTGTGTTTTACTGTGCTTTTTCTTATCTTCCCCAGTTCTAGCTCTTTCTGCCCGTCACCAGACAACCTTTTGTTCACTTTTTGCCAAGCTCAATTCTTTTAACTGACAATGTTCAGAAAGCGGATCTGGTCCTCAGATACGCACAGAAGACATCAAATTTGTAACAGATGCCAAAAATACATTTTCATCATGACACTTTGAAGATGTTTATTTCGATTTGCTTAAAATGCATCTAGCCCGAATCCTGGGTGTGCATACAAACTCTATCAGCGAAACAAACAGACGTGCCTCATAATTTAAGATTTGTTTGCTCAGGATTGGATCCTATATAGACTTGCAGATAGCTTCTCTGTTGAAGAGCTTATATCTGCTTGGGTTTATTTTTAATTTGTCTACCTATAAGCTTCTCCTTATGATAGTATGTGAGCATCTCACAGGCCACACAAGGTGGTCAGGTAAGAAGTGCTCTTATCCCTGTTGAGGAGGTAAGTGACCTGATGATGATCACTTAATCACAGAGGTTTGCGGCAGAGCTCGTACTTCCAGTTCTAGCTCCTAAACTGGGCTCCGGAGCTCGCAGCATGATCTGCGCTGGCAGTTGGTAGCCTAGTGTTTCACCAGGGGAATAGCAGAGTGCATGGGAATAAGCAGAGTGCATGCTGTGGTCTCTCAGGATTTTATCAGGAATGACATGACTTTAGTCCCCGCTGCAGGCACTGTTGTCACCCAGCTCGGGGAAGTGAGATGTATATGAAGAAGGAAAATACTTCTGTCTGTGAAATGATCTATAGCTCAGGGGATGGCTCACAAGGCCAAAACCCAAGGGTTTCGGTCCCAGTTATTTCCCTGCCAGCAGTTAATATTTCAGTGCGCTTCAGCAGCTGTACAATTGCGGAGGGCTTCATGCTGCAGCCTTGGGGTGCAGCTGTACCTCACAGAGAGCTTCCCCAAGGTCCCTTCAGGCCGAGCTGGAAGCAAGTCCTTGGTACACCCCAGCAGCAAGTACCCAACCCCAGACTTCGAGAAGGAAAAGAAAAAATTAGGCACTACTTTGGTCCCCTGCATCATCCCAAGTCATTCTGTAGCAGCCAGACCAGGTTTATGACTCTGCCTTTCTTGTCAAGTACTTTGTCTCTTCAGAGTTTACATTCCTGGAGTTCATTCCCCTCAACAGACCGAAGTGAGAGCATTGTTAACTGTGTGTCTGGAAGTATTTGATTTTCCCTCTAGTACCAGGAGGAGGAACCGAGATCCTAGTGTCCCTGTCATCCTGGCAATATATATCTTTGTATGGATTCCTCTGGTCCTTGTTTTCTGCTGTTATCACAGTTGGATGAATTAGATGAGATCTCTGACATAGGTCTCCAAGTGGTGTGTTCAAAACCTGGGCTGGGTAAAGGGTTATGGCTATAAAATTAAAATAAATACCTAGGAGTAAAGGCTGAAATAACCTTGTGCCACACAACATGCTTGGTAACCTGTTATGTGTGCAGTACTCTTGCATTTACAAGAGGTCCTTTTTAAAAACGAGGGCGGGTCAGACTTTACATCGTCCATGGCTTTTTTTTTTTCTACACATTTCTAGGAACAAGAACCATTTCCGTGCTCCAGAAAGCCCACAAAGCGAGCTGCAAGCCGAGGTTTTGGGGAATCTGCAAGCCTTGGGTTTCTAACCTCTGCATCACTGAGAGATGCAGCAAGAGACCAAAAGGCACAGTATCATGTGTAAAAGAATTAAGATTTGGGGTGTATGGGGTGTATCCGACTCACAGCTTTTAACTTTTGGTGACAACGATGTGTCACCTTAGCCATGATCTTCTTTACAAAATTTGCCCTGTCTTTGCAGTTAGATCCTCTTAATCTGCTTTGTCATATCTCATAGATGAATTTAATTAGGAAGATTTCATTGGAAATCATTAGGCAATTTCATCGGAAAGCAACAACTTTTCCCTACTGCCATCCTTCCCCTCCCTGGGGCTGTTACTTTGCTGTCACTTACTTCTCCCTTACTCATTCCTCAGGAGAACAAGCAGTTCTGAAGCAGCAAGACGAATGACCCAACTTTCCCACGTATTTTTGCATGTCTGAGTGACTAGTCCAAAAGGTACAATCTCTGATAAGATTTGCTGGGTTTTGGAGGGGACTGTGGTGATGGTGGCGATTGTGTGAGGAGTTTCGTGATGTCTAGTAAGGTGTAAGCTCACACAGCTGCTTCAGCTGAGGCACGGGCAGATTCCCTCTCCTTCTTCCATAGAAAACAACTGCTCCCAGAAGACTCGGAGGAGTGATCTTTGGGTCCTCTACCCATGGTGTTACATACCGGCCAAAAGCCCGAGACCTCATCTGGGAGGAAACTCCACGGGCATTACCTTGCCACACAGGTGACTGCAGATGCCTCAGCTCTGAGGGAAGCAGTCTAAAACACCGCTGGCAGAGCTGCAGAGCACCAGTTTCAGGAGCTGGCAGGCTGCTGTAGGAACTAAACTCCAAAGCAGAGAATCTGTGGTTGAAAATCACCTCTCTTCCCACATCTGCTCTTGGACGGGCACTTTTAGCCTTCGCAGGACCTTGCTAGGATTCCCAGGCTCACAGTTAAGTCGCTTTCTACTCACCGGTCTGGCTAAGTGTTTTAGAAGTTAACTCTTCTGCCTGGCTGTTTTCCCACCGCATTCGGGGAAACTCGGGGTCTTCAGGTGAAGCGCCTGGACCACGACGCGGGCAAAGGCGCGTTTAACGCCCGTCGCCGCTGCGCCCTTCCCGTGCCAGCCCCG
>NW_009258754.1:5459940-5482537 GCF_000687185.1 Egretta garzetta
CTTCTGTTTTGAGTGCAGTTGAAACGGTTTCAAGGTTTTGCTTCAGAAATCGGGATAATCGGACTGTAATGGGTTTTGGTGTTGGAGCTGGAAAATGCCACGAGGTTATGAGAGAGAAGAATTGATTTTTCTTAATCTTCTTCTGGATGGGAAACAAGCCTATAAATGGTATTTGTCAGTTGTTAAAAATGAAGCGGGAGTAAAATGACCCTGTTTCAAGTGTGTAAAGCCTAGAGGAAACCTGAACAGCCTACATCAGAGTGTGTCCTCTTGCCTTCATTCTGGTTTTGGACAAATCTTGGTTGAGTTCCTCCTCTTTGCAGAAAACCATTGAAATACCAAAGAATATTCAAGGTTTGGTTTATGTTAGGTTGTTATTTTCTTTTTTTTTTTTCCCCTTTTTTCCTGAAAGCTTGGGGGAAATATGGTGAGGTATTGCAATTTTTTTTTTTTATTTTTTTAATTCTCATCTAAGTTTTGGTACATCAACTTGTGACCCATATCTGAGAACTGTCTCCTCACTTGTGGGAGCTTCCTCCTTCAGACAAAGCATAAAACATGCAGGCGTACGTGCCAAAGCCAACCTACAGGGACATCCCAGTAAAATTGCAGCTTGTAGTTCACATCTAAGCTACATAATGCCTTATATTGACTATTTCATTGTGTAGTTTTCCAGGGAAACCAGTTCATTATCTGACCCATGAATGGAAAAGGCTGAACCATATAAAGGTCTCCTAAACGTGAACAAATTAATACTTTCTTTGTCAAGCTGCACCTAGGAGTAAATTTCCCAAATGAAATGAGTGATCCTTGAAGTTAAACAGCGGGGAATTTCAAAATCATTTGAACATCACTATTAACAGAATAGTAATTCAGTTGAGCAAGAAAGTGGCTTTTTATAAATTTGCATCTAATTATCACAGATGTGAATATATTAGCAGTCGTGTTTCAAGTGGAAGGTTCTTGGGAGGCTAAACGCTCACAAATACTCGTGGGGATGGGTACAGCATTGTACGCAGGGGTAGTACTACGGGGCAGGCAGTCAGGATCACGTGAACTGCGGCTATGAGTATCGCAGGTTAGCAGTGAGTAAAGAGTCTTGTACCTACAAATCGGTGAGATTCAAAAAGTGACAGAGGACACAAAGATTTCTAGGAACCAGGAGTTTTGTTGCCTACTGTTTGTTGGTATGAGCGTGTACGCTGGCAGTCTTAAGCAACAGTAGTTAAAAGTATCGTATCAAACTGAGTATCTCTGGCTGTTACTGTAAATGGGGAAACTCTGTAGATAAATGCTATAAAAACTTGAGGAATACCGCACTGAGAGTAATATGAAGTGCTTGGGGGAAGAAGGTTCCACACGTAAACCTGCTGCTGATATTATTAGCCTGGTATTTAAAACAGCTAACAGACTTAATGATTTTCATTGGTAATTATCATGCCTACCTTCTGACTGATACATACTTAGCAATCCCCATTTCTGTTGCTGTAGGATGTACCCAGTACACTCAAAACCTAGATGTAACTTAGTACGAACCTCAGAAATATTCCTAATGAAGTACAGCGTTGTGTATTGCGTGTGTGCTTTTTAGCAGTTGTGCGGGTTAGTGCAGAAGTTCATGCTAGTTTTGTTGTCTACAAAAGGAAGAATCTCGAGACCCTCCTGCAGTATCCCTACACGAAGTAAATACAGGATCGTGCAATTTATAATTGTATGTTTTGTGGAAATAATCATCACTTAAGGCTCGTTTCAGCAGCTTTAGTTCAGCTTGCTGACCATGGGGGTTGTAATTGGTATGTAGGGGGTCTTGTCAGGTTATACCTGATTGATGCCTGTAAATGCCTACACATCAACAAACAACAATAAAAACGTTTCTATAAATACATTAGCTACAAAAGGAGGACTAAGGAGAATCTCCATCCTTTATTGGATGCAGGGGGAAACAGTGACAAAGGATGAGGAAAAGGCTGAGGTACTTAATGCCTTCTTTGCCTCAGTCTTTAATACTAAGACCAGTTTTTCTCCGGGTACCCAGCCCCTGAGCTGGAAGACAGGGATGGGGAGCAGAATGAAGCCCCCATAATCCAGGAGGAAATGGTTAAGAGACCCACTGCATCGCTTGGACACACACAAGTGTATGGGGCTGGATGGGATCCACCCAAGGGTACTGAGGGAGCTGGTAAAGCGCTCACCAAGACCCTTTCAAACCTTTATCAGCAGTCCTGGCTAACTGTGGAGGTCCCAGTTGACTGGAAGTTAGCAAATGTGACACCCATTTATAAGAAGGGCCAGAAGGAGGATTTGGGGAGCTACAGGCCTGTCAGCCTGCCCTTGGTGACAGGGAAGGTTATGGAGCAGATCATCTTGAGTGCTGTCATGTGGCACGTACAGGACAACCAGGTGATCAGGCCCAGTCAGTGTGGGTTTATGAAAGGCAAGTCCTGCTTGACTAACCTGGTCTCCTTCTCTGACAAGGTGACCTGCCTGGTGGATGAGGGAAAGGCTGTAGATGTTGTCTACCTAGACTTTAGTAAAGCCTTTGACACAGTTTCCTACAGCGTTTTCCTGGAGAAACTGACTTCTCATGGCTTGGATGGGTGTACTCTTCACTGGGTAAAAAACTGGCTGGATGGCTGGGCCCAAAGAGTTGTGAATGGAGTTAAATCCAGTTGGCAGCCGGTCACAAGCGGTGTTCGAGTATCTCTGGCTGTTACTGTAAATGGGGAAACTCTGTAGATAAATGCTATAAAAACTTGAGGAATACCGCACTGAGAGTAATATGAAGTGCTTGGGGGAAGAAGGTTCCACACGTAAACCTGCTGCTGATATTATTAGCCTGGTATTTAAAACAGCTAACAGACTTAATGATTTTCATTGGTAATTATCATGCCTACCTTCTGACTGATACATACTTAGCAATCCCCATTTCTGTTGCTGTAGGATGTACCCAGTACACTCAAAACCTAGATGTAACTTAGTACGAACCTCAGAAATATTCCTAATGAAGTACAGCGTTGTGTATTGCGTGTGTGCTTTTTAGCAGTTGTGCGGGTTAGTGCAGAAGTTCATGCTAGTTTTGTTGTCTACAAAAGGAAGAATCTCGAGACCCTCCTGCAGTATCCCTGCACGAAGTAAATACAGGATCGTGCAATTTATAATTGTATGTTTTGTGGAAATAATCATCACTTAAGGCTCGTTTCAGCAGCTTTAGTTCAGCTTGCTGACCATGGGGGTTGTAATTGGTATGTAGGGGGTCTTGTCAGGTTATACCTGATTGATGCCTGTAAATGCCTACACATCAACAAACAACAATAAAAACGTTTCTATAAATACATTAGCTACAAAAGGAGGACTAAGGAGAATCTCCATCCTTTATTGGATGCAGGGGGAAACAGTGACAAAGGATGAGGAAAAGGCTGAGGTACTTAATGCCTTCTTTGCCTCAGTCTTTAATACTAAGACCAGTTTTTCTCCGGGTACCCAGCCCCTGAGCTGGAAGACAGGGATGGGGAGCAGAATGAAGCCCCCATAATCCAGGAGGAAATGGTTAAGAGACCCACTGCATCGCTTGGACACACACAAGTGTACGGGGCTGGATGGGATCCACCCAAGGGTACTGAGGGAGCTGGTAAAGCGCTCACCAAGACCCTTTCAAACCTTTATCAGCAGTCCTGGCTAACTGTGGAGGTCCCAGTTGACTGGAAGTTAGCAAATGTGACACCCATTTATAAGAAGGGCCAGAAGGAGGATTTGGGGAGCTACAGGCCTGTCAGCCTGCCCTTGGTGACAGGGAAGGTTATGGAGCAGATCATCTTGAGTGCTGTCATGTGGCACGTACAGGACAACCAGGTGATCAGGCCCAGTCAGTGTGGGTTTATGAAAGGCAAGTCCTGCTTGACTAACCTGGTCTCCTTCTCTGACAAGGTGACCTGCCTGGTGGATGAGGGAAAGGCTGTAGATGTTGTCTACCTAGACTTTAGTAAAGCCTTTGACACAGTTTCCTACAGCGTTTTCCTGGAGAAACTGACTTCTCATGGCTTGGATGGGTGTACTCTTCACTGGGTAAAAAACTGGCTGGATGGCTGGGCCCAAAGAGTTGTGAATGGAGTTAAATCCAGTCGGCAGCCGGTCACAAGCGGTGTTCACCAGGACTCAGTGCTGGAGCCAGTTCTGCTTAATACCTTTGTCAGTGGTCTGGACAAGGGGATGGAGTGTACCCTCAGTCAGTTTGCAGATGACACCAAGTTGGGCGGGAGTGTTGATCTGCTCGAGGGGAGGAGGACTCTGCAGAGGGACCTGGACAGGCTGGATCGATGGGCCGAGGCCAACTGTATGAGGTTCAATAAGGCCAAGTGCCGGGTCCTGCATTTGGGTCACAGCAACCCCATGCAATGCTACAGGCTTGGGGAAGAGTGTCTGGAAAGCTGCCGTGTAGAAAAGGACCTGGAGGTGCTGGTTGACAGCTGGCTGAATATGAGCCAGCAGTGTGCCCAGGTGGCCAAGAAGGCCAATGGCATCCTGGCTTGTATCAGTGTGGCCAGCAGCAGTAGGGAAGTGATTGTGCCCCTGTACTAGGCATTGGTGAGGCTGCACCTCGAATCCTGTGTTCAGTTTTGGGTCCCTCACTCCAAGAAGGGCATTGAGGTGCTGGAGCATGACAGAGAAGGGCAACGAAGCTGGTGAGGGGTCTGGAGCACAAGGCTGATGGGAAGCAGCTGAGGGAACTGGCGTTGTTTAGTCTGGAGGAGGCTGAGGGGAGACCTTATCGCCCTCTACACCTATCTGAAAGGAGGGTGGTAGTGAGGTGGGTGTTGGTCTCTTCTCCCAAGTAACAAGTGGTAGGATGAGGGGAAATGGCCTAAAGTTGTACCAGGGGTGGTTTAGATTGGATATTAGGAAAAATCTTCACCGAAAGGGTTGTCAAGCATTGGAACGGGCTGCCCAGGGAAGTGGTTCAGTCCTCATCCCTGGAGGGATTTAAAAGCCATGTAGCTGTGGTGCTTAGGGACATGGTTTAGTGGTCGACTTGGCAGTGCTGGGGGAACGGTTGGACTCTATGATCTTAAAGGTCTTTTCTGACCTAAACAATTCTATGACAACTTTTGGCTAAGTTAAAAAATACTGATGAAGGTGGTTCAGTGGTGGCTCCAGTTGGACCGGTGCTGAGGTTTCCTGATGGTGGCATTCTCCATGTTACCAGTGAGGTTCAAGAGCTACCCTAAGAACCACATTTTTGTCTTATTTCCAAGTCCTCCAGAGGCAAAAGCCCTTCACTTTCTTCCTCTCCAACAGGATCTTGGTGTTCCTTCTCTTGCCATTGCTTGCCCTGAAGCAAAGGGGAAAACTCATTTCTTAGCCCCACGGCCTTGTCCCCGAAGCGGTGCTGCCATGCTAGGCTGACCTCGCTGCTGTCTGCTTTGAACTGGCTCCAGCCGCTGCTTGGTGTGTGGTGCCGTCACACCAACCTGGCACCAGGAGCCAAACCACAAGCTGTTTTCACCCCCAGAACTTGACTTCAAAAGGAGTTTAGTAAGCTCCCATGATGCAGGCTCTGATTCAGGCTGAGATGGCTGTGTTTATGTTGGTTTTAGAACACTTATTGCATGCTTTACACCTTCTAATCTCTAGTCTTTGTTATGATTTAAGAGGATTATGAGTAATATAAAGTCTCCACAGCTCAGCAGAAGGTAGTCCCTACTTATGACTGTGCAGATCAGTTAGAGAAGCAGTTGTACAGTTATTAGCTGGCTAATAGATAAGCATCTGATTCTGGGATAGACTCGTGGCTTACCAGATTTCTCATGAACCACCTAGACAGGGGTTCCTGGTTTTTTTGCTAGTGTTGTACAATGCCTTCAACATGTCTAAGCACTTTAAATGTGTTGGGTACTGTTATTAAGTGTGTTTAGGGAATATGCAAGGTGTTATATCTCACTACTTTGAAGTCAATGGCAAAACTCCCAAACATGAAAGAAGCGTCTGCTTGTATTCGTAATCCTGACAGGCAGGCGTGCACACAGAGTCTCTGGTGAAGATCTGCCTAGAAGAAAGTTTCTAACACTGAGGGAAACGCTCCCTACCCCTCAGGTTTGGGAAAGTTACACCACTTGTTTCTGTAAGATGTACTAACTTGAGCAAAGTTTTCCTGTGTGTTGGAGAGTGTTTCCGCTCACCGGCTGGATGACCCACACCCCTTTTCTGTGATTGCTACAGAAGATGGGCAGACAGCTTGAGAGCATCCAGTTCTTTTGTTTCCTCTTGAGACTCCTGGAGGTAGCAAGCTTCAGCTCTGACTTTCTCACATTCTTGCTGCCCAGGCACCATAACCCAATCACGCATCCTCTACTCCAGTGACTGAGGGAGAGAGGAGCCCTGCGCCAGTTGTACTTCTTAGTGCCTGCACTAATAGCCAGTCTTCTTGGGGTCATAGTGTGGTTCGTGATGAAAGAGAGTGAGCCTATGGCAGAAAATACTGTGCTTTGGGGAGGATATCCAACTTTCTCTGCTGACTTGACAGAGAGGCTTTAGGATTACTGATGTTGGAGGGGTGGCTGCTCCCCAGTGTCTCAAGCAGAGATGGTTCTCACGTACTGGAGAAGACTTGAGAGTTGTGCTTTGGTGTGGATATGCTTGGACCTTGCTCACTGTTTGGGCTAGGCTTTTGCTTTGGTTTGTTTATTAATCCTCCCCCAATTAACTCTTCTAGACTTGGCTTACTGCTGGGTTGAGCTTGTCGACACGGGCGATGGGTGTAACACAGCAAAAGAAGAGAAAGGCACAGGAAAATGCCAGCTGACTGTGCCAGGCCATACTGCTGCTCATCCAGTTGCATAGCTCACGAGTATCCTTCCCTTAGCTGGAAGGAGTCGGAACAGTTTGTTGAATCTTTTGATATCTTTAGGCTGCATAATTTGTTTTTTGTAAGGAAAACATTGTCAAGTGTATGTGTTAGAGCCATTTGGAAGAGTGTTAGATGAGTAGAGAACAGATCTGGCTACAGGATGGGACTTGACAAGGCTCTCGGAGTACGAAGAGGGTAATGAAACCCAATATTAGAAGGCATTTTAACTTCTGGCAATTGCAGTACAGAAGGTGTAAATGTGGAGATGGGCAAACCTGCATCTGTGGTATGAAAAATAAAATCTGGGGCTCCTCCGCTCCCAGGGAAAGATCTTTACCCCTTAGTTGACAGGGGACACACTGTTGCTCCAGCACTTTTTGAGCTGGTTGTTATATTTGATTTGTAGTTACTCAAGGCAGACAGGATTTCTCAAGGTTAGCTGCTATATGGCGAACTCCTGAATATCAACCCCTTTGCATAATAAACTTGTTAAGGGCAAATTGGAATGGCCTCTGTAGCCTGCCTGGTTTAGAGTGCTATTTCTGAGGAGGCGTAACGCAGGGAATTGTGCCTTTTCCTCCATCTGGCAAGTACATTGGTGCGAATGTCAGAGGAGGCCAGCCCTGAACTGTGTATTTCCATTTCTGTTTAACTTAAAATATACATAGACATTTACATATTTTACACTTTGTGATTGTTTTGCTAATTGGTGACTGCAGAAGGTGTGCATACAAAAGCATTATGAAAATGAGGTTTTTGGAGAAAAATGGGCTCCCTCTAGCGGTTGGTTACGGGGCCAAGCCAGAGTCTCGAAGGAGCCCGTGTCTTCCAAGACCCGGTGCTTACCTAAGCTGTGTATGAAATCTGGAAAGCTTTATACTTAAATATTCTTTAGAGTTTTGTGGTGTTGACATTATTTTTTTAAGAGAATCTGCCTTTCTGTCACTGTGATATGGATGACTAAGCTCACCACATAATTATCTTTATCAGCTGTGTCTGACAAAACTATTTCAACAGCTTCTTTTTCGGTGAAGCAAAAGCCTGATATTTCCTTTTCAAAAACATTTGCACGCATGTATAGCTGGAGACACCCACCACCACCGTGTGAAACTGTAGAGCTCGCCTCATCTCTCCTTTTTCTGTTCTTGCCCTGTAAATGCCCTGCTTTGTTTAAGAACACATGTCAGTCAATCTCTGGATACGCCGGATGGGTTTGATAGGAGATGTGTGGCTTTTGGCAGGGATTGTGAAACAGTTGGTTTAATGTTCTATTGCCTTCAGTACAGTTGTCTCATATTGAGGGGACCGGATAGATGTATTCTTCTGGGTAATTTCAATAATTAAGTGCGCTTTGACTTAACCAAAGGCAGGGAGGGAGCTGCTAACTTGATTATCAAAAATGTGTATTTAGAGCAAGAGGTTTTATTTTCCTCGCAGGTCACAACAATGATAACTGCACACAGAGCAGCAGTAGCTGAGCATGGGCTCTGCACCCTACCCACCAGCTGGGGGGGGGTGGTTTAAGTAGCATCTATTTTTATTGCAGCATCAAATTGCATTAGGTGCAGTATAGAAAGCAAAGGCAGGATAAAGGATGGCCCCAGCCTCAGAGCTGTTGGTCTGAGCAATAGTCCCGACTCTGCTGTCTGCGGTAGTCTCAGCACTGTGTGGCTGGGGCCAGTGCTGTGGGTTTGGTCTCCTGGCTGCAGCTCGGGTGTTCCTGTTGCTTGTTTTGCGGGATTGTGGAAGTGAGGAGCGGGGCAGGCGGGAGGGCGATTGGCAGGTGTCGCTGACGTAGAGAGAACTTTTGTATCTGTTTTCAGCATTCCACTGGGAGTACAAACTGGGAATTTCAGGGGAAAATGAGGAAAATAGGCATCCCGATTCTGTGGAAATCCACAGGCTTCCTTGGGGGAAACAGCTTTAATTTCTTTTTGCTGCCCTAGTCCCTGCTGAATGCAACATATTTCTATATATTGGATTTCTTTCTTCATCCCATGAGATGCTTTTGTGTACATCCAGCAGGCGGGCAGCCTTACGGAGGGGACAGTGTCAAGACAGTGCGCTGCTCTGGCATACAGTTGGCTCTGCCTAACTTCTGTAACTGGCCATATGTTACTTCCAATTGTGATAGCTGGCTTTCCCCGCAAGCAGCTTCCAAGATGGTATGTGGGCGTGTTGCCCCCACTTGGAGAAGTGGTAGCAAAAGCCCCTGTAGGGAGTTGTCCTCGGTGAGGCGTCCTGTCCTGCTGTGGCAGGGTGTCTCCTCCCAGAAGCGCAGCCAGCTCCCTGCACTGGGTGTGCTGCCCTGCTGCTGCCTGTACCGGCAGGGCTTGGCTCTAACTGCCTTTGATACATGCAAAGGTCCTCCCATATCCCCTGGAACGTTTTGCACTGCAGCAGGCACATAGCAAACATGTAGAGTCACCTTTTCGGCTTTTCCAATGGAAGAAGCGTCTCCTTAGTCGAGTGTTAGTTCAGAAAGGAGTTGGACATGCTCCTTCTCGTTGCATGACAGGTAAAGCTGAGGAAGGGCGCTTGACGCTGACTTTCATCTGCCCCTTCCGAACTTTCTGCATAGATTGAGTCTTTCTAAAAATCCTAAGCAAGTTCCCCTTGTTTCCACCTGTGTAACTTCGTCAGAGCTGGGCCATCTTTTTCAATGCTTTTCCAAATATTTACTCCCAGGCACAGCTATGAGAAGGAAGGAGAGGTTCAGTAGGCAGCTTGGTGGGGCAGACGCACCACTTGCTTGGGTGGTGGCCTGGAGCAAGTCCATACAGAGTCTCTTCATCTTTAAATCTCCCTGGAAAAAGTCACATTCTTGCTTTCCTGTCTGTGGAATGAGGATTGTCGGTGTTAGTTCCTAACAGCTAGGAGTGAGGATAACTCTGCCCCATTGTGATGGGGAGGGACCGAGGGAAGGGAGACCCTAAAGCTTGTAGGAACTCTTCTAGCAGTTGCTTGAAGATCATTCTGTCATGTTCTGTAGTTTGGTTGCACAAAGTTGCTGCCATTGCATTAGGACATTTCCTTTCAAAGTTACAGTAAATAAATTAAATTCGAAACCCTGTGAAAGCAGAACATTTCCTTTTTCCCCTCTTACCTGTGAAGGACAGACTGCCCTCTCCTGTGATGTCTTACACCCTCACACTTCGTTGCTCAGAATGTTATATCAGTGACAGGTGAAACCTGTCTTTAAGTAACATTTAATTCCCAGGGAATCGGGTTACCTCCAATGCCAGATTGTTCTGCAAAAAATAATGAAGCTTTAGACTGTAGACACTTAAAATGCTTGTCTGTACGTGACAGAGCTGCGAGCTGGGTCAGTCACTTCTGCCCGGTACTGTGTTCCCGTTTTACTTGAAATTCTTCAGATATGGAAAACTTTTTTTTTTCCCCCTTTCCTTCTTTGAATAAGCAGAGTGTGCTGTGACAGTTATTCACAACGCTCACACTCAGAGTTTTAGAAAGTACATTAATCACAGTTTTGTTGACTGTACAAAGATTATAAAACTAATTTAATTTTTTGTGCCTTTTTGTATACAGTGCAGCATGAATCAAAAGTACAGAATTACCCAGCTGTTAAACTCCTTTGCTAGCAACACAAGTAAAACAATTTTTTAAATTGCCATGCATTCTTCCAAAATATTAAAAAATGAAGAAAACAACAACAAAAAAATTTTTACTGTGGTTTCAGGAAACACCACGATAGTACTTACTCAGAGAGTCAATCTTTTATGGCTAAAATGCAAATACTCTATGACGAATAGTTTTGGCTTGTAAAAAATTGGTATTTTATAGGATTGTAAAACTATACTGTATAATTTAGCTGGAGTGTTTCCACTGGTTTTACCCAAGTCTCTTGCCTTTTAGCTGGAGCAGACAGGCATATTTCTGAAATATGAACATTTTAGAAATTCTTTTAGTTGTAAATTCTGTTCATAAATAAACGTATAATAAAAGCACTGTCAGAAATTAATCTTAATTTTACTTTTTTTTAAAATACAGATAAAAAGAGGCTACTTCAGTCCCTTCTGCTCTCAGTTCATGTTGTTGCAGTAAAGTTTGTAGTGATCTGATTGTATAATTGATCCTGAAATGAGGGCCAAGCATAGCATAAGGTGAATTTTGTGTGAGTGGCAAAGCAGGGGGCTGCTGTATTAGCATCTCTTGTCTGTTCCTGCCATCTCCCCAGATAAGCTGAATGGTGGAAATTGGGTGCTGTAATTACCATGTGGGTCTGGCAGGAGGGAGGGCTGGTCCTAGTCCCCATCTGGATGCAGATTTTCACGATGAAGCTGGAAAAGCCACTTCACTTTGCTCTTTTCAGCAGTTTCCTCTACCATAAACACTAAATTGGAATGAGAGAGCTTGAATAACTCATGGGAAGTTTGGTTTATTAAACCCTAGTCCCTAGATGTAAGAGTGCCTTAAAAGAGAGCAGTGGACATCTCCCCTGATGAAGTTGCTTGCTGTGCACAGCTGCATGAGTTTAAAACAGTTGTATAACCAGTTCAGATTTTACAAACATCTGTTTGGCTTTGTGACAGAATACCAAACAAGCCCTGCAAAAAAACCCCTTCTTGTTCCCCTTTCATTTGTGGGAGGTCTCATAGAGGCTTCCACATTGAGGAGGCTGGTATTTTTATTAGAGGGGCTCTGTAAGGCCAGAATATAGCTGGAGACTCGTCTGCTGTGAATTTGAGGAAGGGCTGCACAATAGTGGGAACCCGTGGATAGAAGTCCCATTGACTCAGCCGCAGGCTCCCTGGGGCCTGTGCCCCATCCCATCTGATGGTGTTAGGATGTAGCAATGTCCTGACTGCTTGTGCTTTGGGGGCTTGGTGCAGAGGAGAGTTTGGGAGGTGCCTGGGGAGGTCAGAGAAGTGTTCCTGTCTGCCTTTTGCCTTTCATCTGCCACTAGCCTGTTCCCTAAATGAATTTAAGCCCAGATAAGCAAAAAGTGATGTGATGTTATACAAATACACACATGAATTTCTGTAACACATCGGGTAGTAGAGTCCCTGCGTGGAGTGCAAGAGCAGAGAAACACCCTTGTTCCTTAGTGCTGCCCTGTTCCTTGGTACTGTCCTCAGGTCAGTGGTCAGATACTACGTTATGTCTTCCCAGGTGAGTTTGTACGTTTGCCCTCTTTCTAGGCTTTGCATTTAGTTGATTTAGAACAGTGACTGTTGGACTTGATGTGCCTCAGAAAGCTGTATTTTACTTTATTTGATCAGTCAATAGTAAACAATAATTTAATTATCTCTACCACACATTCACATTAGGGGCAAAAGAAGTTTGGATGTGGAAAGTGTGGCTTAAATTATTCTGAGTGCTAGAGTTTATATGGGGTGATAATACATAGAATCATAGAATGTTTTGGGTTGGAAGGGACCCCTAGAGGTCACATTTAGTCCAACGCCCCTGCAGTGAGCAGGGACACCGCTAACTAGATCAGGTTGCTCACAGCCCCGTCCAACCTGGCCTTGAATGCTTCCAGGGATGGGATACCACTTTAATGAGACACATTAATGGAAGGTGGTCAAAACGATGTTAGACATGGAGGGCTGGAATTAGATGTGGCAGAGCAAAGCAGAGTGCTTTAAATTGCTCTTTAGATTACGTTTACCTGGCAAGTGTTTTACTTGACTAGTTGCAGAGTATGAGCAGTGAGCCAAACCATGCTAGAGAAGGACTTGTTCAGGTAACTGATGTCCAACCTCAAGCATGTGGTGCGGAGGTGGCCTACTCTTTGCTTCTCTCCATCAAGGTTCACAACCACTCTTTGCCATGTTGACTGTTGCTCTCTATAACTACTTGAAAGGAGGGTGTAGCAAAGTGGATGCTGGTCGTTCTTCCCAAGTAATGAGTGATAGGACAAGAGGAAACAGCCTCAAGTTGCACCGGTGAGGTTTAGACTGGATATTAGGAAAAATATGTTCACCGAAAGGGTTGTCAAGCATTGGAACGGGCTGCCCAGGGAAGTGGTTCAGTCCTCATCCCTGGAGGGATTTAAAAGCCATGTAGCTGTGGTGCTTAGGGACATGGTTTAGTGGTGAACTTGGCAGTGCCAGGGTAACAGTTGGACTCTATGATCTTAAAGGTCTTTTCCAACCTAAATGATTCTATGACTTGCATCAGGTCTGTTTTGTGCCCAAAATACAAACTTTTGCAGGCACATGGTGGATATATGCTGGGTAGATATACGGATATATATGAATATATGATGGATGAGAGCATTGTCTGGCTGTGTGCCCTGTGTTCCTAAACACACACCCCTGCCCTGCAACTGGGTAAGTCATCTATTGGGTATGAAGCAATATGTGCACTTTGATGTAGCGTGTACCTTTGCTCTTGCAGTGCATAAGAAATCATTGGTATGGCTTTAAATGTATCCATAAAGGGAGAAATGACTCATCCCCATCCAAAGCTGGGGCTCCGCTGCTTTAATTTTCAGTGTTGGTATAAAGGTGACATTGGCATCCAGAACAATTTTGTGTTTGAAAGGGATGGAGCATACAGCTACATCTTACCACACCGTACATGGTGTGGTAGCTCTGGGAAGGAAATTTTGACAAGCAGGTCTTGAGCCTGTGCTCTGGTAGATGTGGACTGGGCTATTCTTGGCTTTGGCTGGAGGAGGGGATATGGCCTGTTTTGGGCCTGCTTCCTCCTGGTGCTGCTGGTTCAGTCCCAGCTGTGGAGGGGCTGCTCCCATGGCAGCTTGCTTGTGCTGCTGTCCCTGCGGGATGAGATTTCCCTGCCTGAGCTCAGATGTGCAGCCACCTCCCAAGATGAAGATGAGCAGTTACATACAGAGCCATGCTTGTTTCTGACACATAACTGGCTTGTCCCATCCTGGACAGCAGCATGGAGGACAGTTTGTTTTGCCATATCCACATGTACTGCGCTGTTCAGTTGTGGGACCACAAAGCCCCAAATGTCTCCATGCCATGCAGATGCTTTTCGTGTCAGGATGGCTGCCTGTCACTGAGTGGACTGATTTTGCTGCTCTGTAGGACAGTGCATTCAGAGGAAACCTAAAACAAATGTTGATAGCACTTTTTCAATTAAAATGAAATTTTCATTGGTAAATCTTTACAGGTGCCAGCAAATGTAAATAAGCAAAGCTTAAGCTGTGACTTTGTTCTTGTCAAAATAAACAGAGAGCAAATACCTTCTGAGGCAGGGCACATTTCAATTGTAAACCAGGAAAGAAAGCCCCTGTGTTCAAATGCAGTATCGTTTCTCCCACTATCCTGGATCAGCTGTCCAGGGGCTTGAGTTTCATCTTAATAAGTAACACGGCTGCTACTGTTTGTGTTGCACTGAAGCGATCTCTTGTCACAGTCATAAATTAAATATTTTTCACTGTTACCAATACACTCTGAGACAGGGTTTAGGACTTAAATTCCTAAATATATCTGCTGATGTATGTGTATCCAGCAACATGGTGTCTTGTGTTATCCTGCTATCACTGGTATGTTTTGAGCGTGTTACATCACTCAGCTGATCTGGCTATCCTCTTTGTCAGCTGGAGAAAAAGACATCTGAAATGCCCCTCTCCAGTATACTTTATGGAGCAGCGGTTGCTCCTGGAGCCCCGTGTGCCTGCCTGTGGTGAGACCCCTGCAACAGCAAACTTCCAGAAGTGGTGTGCAAAAACAATGTTCCCGTGTTCTTTTGTAAACTGAGGGATGCAGGGTTTCTGTAGTTTAATCAATTACTGTATTTTTATGCATTTCAAGAAAATGAACTGTTTGTATGTTTTATTTAAAACAAAAAAAAAATGTGTGGAGTGCCTTATACCCTTCTGTTCAGTGCTTGTGAGACTGCATATGGAGCACAATGTCCCATTTTGGGCTACCCTGTAAAGAAAAGGTGTGGCTATAGTGGAGCGAGTCTGGCACAGGCCTCCAAGATGGTTAGGGTGCTAGAGTACACAATGTACAAGGGGAAGCTGTGAAATTGGGGGTTGTTCAGCATTGAGAAGTCCAGAAGAAAGAACGCTAGGGGAGAGCCCATTGCTGTCTTGCAACTACTTAATGGGTAGGAGTAGAGAAAATGGAGGTAGACTTGTGTGCACAGGGGCAGGAAGGGAGGTAGTGGACATGAGTTTGAACTGGGGAAAGTCTCATTTCATACATGGAAAGACTTTTTCAACACGAGTGATTGACCACTCTAACAGGAGCCCAGAGAGGTGGTGGGATTTCCATCTCCATCCTGGAAGATGTTCAGAGTTTGAGTGGATAAGGCCCTGGGGCACCTGCTCTAGTTGGTCCTGCTTTGAGCGAGGGCTTTAGCTAGATGGCTCCAGAAGACCTTTCTGCTTAAATTGTTCTGTGATTCTGTGCAAATGCTGCAATTGTGTCATACACAGACAAATCAGGTGTATGTGTAGGTAAAGCTCTTTCACTAATGAAGGTTTTCAGAGAAGAAGGGGTGAAAGAAAATCGTTCCAGAACTGCCATGTGACATTTTTAATTTTTGAACTTATTTATTAGTTTATGAAATATGACATCTAGTGAAATCAAAGGGGAGAAGCAATGTTCTCCTACATGAGTAAAAACCTGTGCTGGTACTCCAGAGATCTGAGTTCAATTTTCTGCTCTGGCACATGTGTCTGGCATGACCTTGGGCAAGTTGCTTAATCTGTCTGTATCTCCAGTCCCCATCTGTGCATTACTGTCTTCAAATGATAATATCTTGGTTTTGTAATTTGTCTTTGAATTATAAAGTCTTGGAGTACTAAGTCTCACTATTTCTCTATATTTCACTATACAGTACTTAGCACAATGGGAGCATAAATCTTCATCAGTCCCATGATACATGAATAATAAACAGTAACAGCATAATTTAGGGCCACATTCTGCCTATGTTCTCATGATGTATAAAGACAGGGGGGTTTTGTTGATTAAAATGCTGTGCTGTTCAACCTAACGAAGATACATGGGCAGATTACTGAACAGATTTTTATGAGCCTGTTGTTGGCTCTTTTGGTTTGTTGGGGTTTTATTTTGTTTCATCATTACTCATTGATTGCAGGTATCTAAACCATTTGCTTGGCAGATCAGGGGATAATAAATTCCTTTAATCTGTATCTCTTTCAGTTTAATTATTGTTAACTCCTTATTTAGTGTTTAGTTTAATGGAAAATGAACTCTGTTCACTGTGCGGTGGAAAAGAGTTGGACTACAGAGGGAGAACTGGATTCTCTGGTTCTTTTGAAGATACAAACCAAAATTGCAGAGTCACTGAACGTTTAACTCTAGGTTAGATTGAAGGTTACCAGTAGGCGTACCGCTATTACCTTTGGAGGCTGGAATATAGGTTAACATTATTTCGGTTGGTTCCGTGTCTGGCATTGCATTACACTTTGTTGCTTTATTTTTAGACAGTTAAGAAACTGGTGATGACTATGTAGGCAGCTATTCTTGTCTTGATTGTAAGACAGTGTCTAATAAAATCATATGTAGTACAATCCTAATTATTACAGACAGACTTTACATTTGTGACTGTGGTAATACTCGCTGTGTTAAACTGCTTCCTGCAAAGTTTAATAGTGTGTTCAGACCTTCCCATTTCAGCTACAGCCAGGGGAATAAATACTTCATTGGCTCAGGGGTGCTGTGGTCTCTAGTGCCATGCTGCTGAGCATGTGGGTTGTGCCTGGAGATTACCATTTCTCTCGTTTCTTCATCCTGTAATTTTTGTCATCTTTTCATCATAGAAGACTCAGGGAATCCTACATAGCAGGCGTCGGCCGTCCCGCCACGCTGTGCCAGCGGCAGCTTCTGGGACAGTGGCAGTGCTGAGGAGGCTGTTACCGACCCTGGGAAGCACGCGCAGGTCAGGGTCACCCCCAATGCTTTGCTTTCACGTCAGCAACTCGGTTTGGCTCTTGGAGCCAACATCCGCTGTGTCGCATATAACACAAACTAAAATACACCAGTATATTTTTAAACACCTTGGTTATGTTGTTAAGCTTTCTTCCTAAGACTGAGGAAAGCTAGACACCAGAAGTTAGAGGAGACCAATGTACCAGGGAGGGGAGCAGGACATGTGGAGTCCCTCTAAAAATGAACAGCAGATTGTTCATCCGTTGCTGCCTGCTCTTACACCCTGGCAGGCTGGCTTCACGCATGCCTCCCTCAGTTATGCAGCTATTCACACAGGAATTTGAAAGAGAGAAAAATACTATCAAGACTTTCCCTTTATCACCAAGGCTGAGACTCTGGAGCAGAGCGTGTAGCCTGCAAACACAGCTGCCTTGGTAGAAACGTAACTTCCTTGTTCAGCTAGAATGAAGGAAAGAGAATAGGGATTTCAGTGAGAAACCATGCTAAATGGCTTCTGAGGGTTTGGCAACAAGTCACAGAAAGGTTGAGTATGGCTCTATGTCAAAGATCAGCATTGAAATGTTTATTATGGGCTTGCTACTGTATTCTGCTCTGTCATCAGGAGAAGACAGTTCATAGCACTCTTCTTGTCTGACCATTCTCAGCACAAATTTAATGCAATGGACTTTCCCGCAAAATAAACAAGGGGAGAGATCCTGGGTTCCTGGGAATACTAAGCTGCCTCTCTGGAGGTATTTTTCCACTCCTGGGGAAGGAGTTGTTCTTTGCACACTGTCCCCCACAAAAGCCCTCTTAATATGAATGACATTACCCACATTTGTAGAACGAGAAAACGACACTTGCCAAATTTGCAAATCACAGTTGTGTTTCTGTCAGCTTTGGCAGTTACATGGCTTCTGGTAACGCTAATGAGGGCAATCTGCTTTTAATTTAAAATCCTCCCTGAAGAAAAAAAAAATATCTGGCAGTTGAGGGATTCAGCAGCATCCTTGTGTGAAACTTCTCTTTCCTTATTTTCTATGGTTTGCTTTAGCCAAGGAGAAACTGTTAATTAAAAAACATTCCTAAAGTAGCCAAATATGCAGGAATGTACTTATGCAACAACTACCTGTACCAGTTCTGCAGTAAATCACTTCTTTGTTTTCATTTGATGAGCAATTCTAATTAACCAAATAAAAATACTGCTTACCTTGCACTTAACTCAGCATCTTTGCTGCTTCTCATCTGATTGAGGGACCGAGGACGGCAGGTTTTGTTTAGATGACATTTTTGGATTCAGCAAGGCCAAGGTGGTCAAGTGGCACAAGGAGTGGGTAATGATCAGAGGAGGACTCTGCCTGTGGAGCAGTTCTTCCTGGCTGGGATTGGCAGGCAGGGAGCGCGGAAGGCTGCCTTGGGTCTTTGCCTCCCATGGGCACGGAGGAGGGAGACTGAGGAGTGGGAGAAGACAGCATTGGTCAGACCATGTTTGAATGCAGTTTCTTTGATGGCATTTTTCCTTAGTTCAGAAGGTACTGGACCAAATCATGGATCCAGTCAGAATAATTTTGTGCTTTGCACAACAGTAGATAGTCTGTGCTTGGAGAAGAGTGTAAGGAAAGTGTCTGTGTGTAAAACATGCACATGTACAGCGATGCTGATGTGGTCCTGCAGCAGAATGCTCTAGAAATGATCAAAGTGCCCATGTGTTGTGGTCACTTGCCTCAGCCCGCAGTCCTGCCCTGGATCCTTTGCAGTAGTTCAGAGGAGCTGCAGGCAGGAGCTACACTGTGGTATTCTGCCTTTTTCTGCTGTACAGAGCTTAGGAGATCTTTGGAGCTGTAGAAATCTGGGGGTTGGGCAGGAGATGTCAGAAGACTTCTTAGCAAGTATAAAGCAATCAGACTGCCTGGTAACAACTGTGGTGATCCAACTACAGTATTTTCACAGGTCCCATCTGACAAAGTGCCGTCAGCTGCAGCCTGTCTGCCAGCATCTGGAGCAACAGACATTATTTCATATTTTGTGTTTTGAATTGGGTTGTTTTGAGGGTTTTTTTTTTAAAGCACATAAAGCTGGAGAATTGTCTCTAGGAGAACCAAAGTAAAATCTACTGTAGAGTTCTCTTGAGCTACGCCCTAACTAGGGTAAGCGTTTACAGTGCCAAATGATGAAAGCATTTTGCACTTCATTGGATTGCAGTGGCTTCTCCAGCACTGCATTTCATGTGTGCAGGAGGGAGAGGTTTGGTTTGTTTCACAAATATTTCACAACAATTTGAGATGTATTTGTTCCTTTTTTCATCACAAATGAAAAATGGCCAAAGCTATTAGGCCTGTAGCTTATTACCCCTTCACACTAACACTTGTTTTGAAAGGAACAGGGAGCTAATGAAAGTGCTGATTCAATCAGAGGCAGAGTATCGCTAGCCTTTGCTGTAATATACGCAATTATTAGAAGACAGTAGCTGGAGCAGTTTTTTCTACCCAAAGTTTGGACGCCCAGTGAGAGTCCTGAGTGCTCTGTCGGTGCTGGTGGAGCAGCAGCTGGTACAAAGGGCTGTAGCTACAGCAGCCTGCCAGCAGCTGAAAAGCTGGGCGCAGTGTTTCAGGGCTGCGCAAGCAGTGCGTTTTGCTCAACAGCACTGACTCCACGCTCCCACCTGCTTTAAGGCTGTACCAGAGGGAGGAAATGCTGGTCTTATTGTCTCCTCTGAGAGTAGTTATCTTGGAATTTTGAAACCTAACCTCCCGCTCCATCCCTAAATTTAAATCCGTAGCTTCTGACTGAAGACAGAACCATATGTCAGTGAAGCACTGGGGCACAGCCGTCCTCCATGTATTTATAATCTACTGTTACATTAGGAGTTTGCTGTAGGAACAGGAGCTGGAAGAGGAACCAGGGTGGCAAGAGGTGTTGTCCAGGATGCACTTGGGCTGCTGGTACACTGCCCTGTTGGGGGGCATGCGATCAGTCACTTCTGTGCTTGGCAAATGAGCGCTGGGAGCGGTGGAAAGATGGCTGGTGTCTAATTTTAAGGGTGACCTGAGGTAATCCAAAAGTACTGTGCTGTTCCGTGGAAGCACCATGGCCATGTTTTCAGAAGCAGCTGTGGTCTGATGCCTTGCTACACAAAGGAAGCTGCTTAAACAGAATGGCTCACCGCCCCAACAGAGCATTCTCGAGACTGCAGGCCAGTTGCATCTTCCCTGGTGACCTTGGGGAGGGGGCAAATAATCTAACAGATGGAGGAAAATGTATTCTTGTGCTTAGTGGGTGATGGGCTCCTCCTAAGCAGAGAAGGTCTGTTCTTTTAATTAATTAGCTGTTTAATAGTTTGTGCAGTGGCATGCCTAACTAATGTGCAGTTACTATGAATACGCATACAAATGGTTGTAATGGGTGCAGATGGCCGTAATTACCCATGTTGATTTCTGCAGTAATCACACATGCAACACATCAAGTTGGCATAAAAATTGACATGTATTGGGTGATTTGTTTTCCTTCCCTCCTTGTGTATGAATGTGCTTGCATGACCGTCCTCTGTACACCTGGATTCCCTGGACTCACTGCTGGGCTGTATCCACCAAGCTGAGACAAGGCTTTTGATTTTAACATGTGCACAAAGAACTCAAGGGAGGTGAAGATGACTCTAACAGGTTTTCTCTGCAGTGCCCTACCCTCAGTGCTTTGGACTCCATATTTTGCCTGATCACAGTATAGAAGCAGGGTTTCTGAGGGTTTGATACACCTATATGCAGTGTCTGGTTGGCCTTCACAGGGCAGTTGGTTCTTGTTCTCACAGCCAGGTCTAGGAGCGGTGTGTCGGGGCTTTGGTGCCCTGCAGTTGCCTTGTAGGAACATAAGAAATGCCTGACTACGTCACTCCATGGTCTGTCTAGCCCTGCAGGACTGTGTCTGGTAGTGCTAGTTGAAGATGGTGTTTAGGAATGGAGTGTGGCTGTGGCACCTTTCTGAAGTCTCTCACTTGTACTCCCAAACACCCACAGTTTCTGAAGGGGGGGTGTCAGGGGGTACACCCTGCCCGGTCCTTTAAAGACCTTTTGTCCATGAATCTGTCTAATCTCTTTTCAAACTGGCTGGATGTGGTCTGCCTTCACAAACTCCCATGGCAGCAAGCTCCCTAAGTTCACCTCCCACTATGTAAAGAAACACTTTCTTTTGTCTGTTTTAAAGTGGCAAAGCTCTTGAGCTTGCATGGCTGCTCTTCGCTCCGATGGTCTGGCCAGATGAATCCATAAAAGGGCTTTTATTATTAAGCCCAAATGCTAAGGAGGAGTTGTATTCAAAAGTCAATTCAAGGTTGGGGGAAGCAGTCACACCTTCTTTTCCTCAGGGGGATGCCCAGGGGAAGGGGATGATACCAGATAGGTGTAATGATGCAGCTTTAGGGAGGGAATTGTGCTGCTTGGAGTGACTTGAGGACCTGGGAGATCCTGGCTGGCGATGGGAATGGGTGCTGTCAAAACCTCTTTTTGTTCCCACACTGCATAGCACTTGCCTTAATTGGATGATGGGCTCCCTTTGAGCCTAGTGACTGAGGAGCTACTTATCCATGAGGCTGAGTTCTAGTTTAGGAAATGGCAAAGACAATTTAGGGGAAGTATGCGTCAGAAAGCATTTCTGGGATTGCTAAGCACTGCTCCAGGTATAAGCACCAAATGCCATCTGCTCTGGGATAGCTCAGCACAGAAACTGCCATTGCCATGTGCGTTGCAGATCCAGAGGGAAGCAAACACCAAGGGAAAACTGCCGGCTGCTGCCCTTCACCCTAGAGGCGGCTCCGCTCCAGCGGTGGGGTGTGTGCATGTACCTGCCTTGCAAACTGCTTTGGGCAAAAGGCTCTGTCAGAATGAAAGACCTGTGGGTAATTCATGTGTCTGCACTTCTTTGTGGAGTGGCATTAATCTTTGCATCAGGAGACTGCTGCTTTGTCTCGTAGGGTTAAATCTTGAAGGTTCATGGTGGCAGTTAAAAAGCTGGGGGTACAAAGGGAAGTTTAAAGAAGCCTTGTAAGAGAAATTCATGTCAGGGAGTGAATAATCTGAAGACTTTGTGCAGTGTAATGGAGAGCCGATCTCAGGCTGATGACTTTAACGTAGTCAGTAGTGCAGAAAAGAACTATAAGTACTTCCAAATCCTATGGCCGTCCTTTCTTTCTACAGCAAAAACATCTCTTTTGTGATCAGGGTTTTTTTCAGGCTTTTTTGTCTTTCTTTTAGCAGATATCGGCCCTGTTAAGTACTTACTTTTCAACTAACATTTTCCCTATCTGGTTAATTTGTTTTGGGACACCATTTCTTGGTTTTTTGAAGCTTGTTTTGTTAGGCTGCTGGGTAAAGCCTTCCTTTTTTGACAGCCTTTTTACTTGTTCTTTAAAGCTCTTCTTTGATGTGAGCTCAGAAACACAGATCTTACTCTTTTTATCGCTTTCTCCTGTCAGTTTAAAACCAGTTATGAGTACCACAAACTATTAAAAACAATCTAAGCTAACCTCTCAAGTGACAGATATTCAGGGCCTATCTCTTATTTTCAGGACTCTGTATATAGCAGACTTTTTTTTGAGGAAAGAAGAAAGGATACTGCCTGGTAAAGAAACACGATTGCGGAAGCTCAAAAAACTGTTTTGTAAAATTAATCTGGAAAAAGGCAGAGCAGTGGGATGTCCTGGTGAGTTTAATATGCCAAGAAACTATCCATGCAGTCATGTCTATCCTGAATTTCTGTCCTCTACACTAATGTAGCTGATCCTTTGTTGCTAACTGAGTTACCTGAATTAATTCGTTCTTCAGCAAGAAGGTTAGCTCATAGGGATATGAAGTTGGAAAGGACAGCTGGGTCATGAAAACCAGTCCTCCAATATCTCATGCAGCATAATGTGTGAAGGTCT
>NW_009258754.1:5482687-5489297 GCF_000687185.1 Egretta garzetta
CACTGCTAGCCATGAAATCCTGCAAAGGACAATAACGAGGAGATGGCAGGCAAGATCAAAAGCGTCACTGGTGTCCCAGTATGTGTTAGAAAAGAAACTGTAAAGAAGAGCTCCCCAAGCTTTTTATCTTCCTTTGTGAGACAGCAACTTTACAGTTCTTCTAAGGGCCCATCTCAGCCTCTCCATGGGGCAGAAGTGTATGTAGGTATGAGTTAAGCGAGGTTTTATCACTTGTCTTATGCAGTAATCCTGCTGCTACTGGTTTTTGCAAATGATACCTGCTATCCTGGAGGCAGGTCTCTTCCTGGAGAGCAGCTCACTGACAACCCCTCATCACGGACACCAGGCGGCATCCCTGGGTGCTTGGGGCTGTCCTGGTGCAGCCACCTGCTGCCACCCTGACCTTGGGCTTCTCATGGTAATCCATCTGGGAAGTGTGCGGGCGTGAGTTACCCCATTCAGGTCAGGATGGGCCTTCTGCAGTGGATCCTTGGTGCTATGGGAGTCAGGTGAAAGTAGGAGAATTGAGGGATTCTTGGTGCCTGTGAGCCTTAGTAAAGTAGTCAGCTGTTTCCAGACTTCTGTCCATCAGAGGTAGCCATGTCTGCCAGGTCCTGAAGCCATCTAACTAGTAATGAGAACTGGTAGAAATATCTTGGGATGGAAGACAAGAAGGCCAAGCGTAGCGCTGGCAAAAGGAAACCAGCTATTAAAACTGCTAGTAGAAAACCTGGATGTCTCCTTAAAAGTAATTTTTTTTGCTTCCACAGCCAACTCTGACATGGTAGCACAAGGGGCTGGTGGGAGGCAAAAAAAAACCCCAACCTACCACCACCTTCTGCTAACTAGATGAAAAAATTTTAAAAAGTCTTACCTTCACCTTTTTCAACACTGTCATAATTTAAGTGAAAAAGAGGATTTTTTTTTTCCAATATGTAATTATTTTTAAGTAAATGATTTTTTTTTTTTAACTGATGATGTACAATTATCTAGCATTGCTCAGAGGTCCCTTAAGTGCTGGGGAAGCCCTGTTTCCCTAGGAGCTCACTGCTCAGAGGTGCTGCCGTATCTGCGAACAGCAGCAGCTGGGCTGAACTTGGCTGGTGCAGGGCTCTGGCAGGCCAAAATAAGTGTCTTTTAACTCTATCAGATTGAGTTTCCCAGTATGCAGACTTTCAATAAGTGGGGTTTGTAGCTTTACCCTCAGAAGATCTGCCAAGCTCTCCTGCTCCTGCCTTCTTGGTCTGAATTAACCATTTTCTTATGGGCAATTTCCTCATATTCCTTTTCCACAGCTGCCTGACAGTCCTTCACAGACATCTGCAAAAGCTGGAGTGTTTGCTTGCAGTAACGTAAACGTTTGAGTTACCACATCCCATGGGGCCCTTTATCCCTTCTACTGAAAGAGGGGATACTTTGGTAAGGCCAATTCTTCGTCTCTGAGTCTCTATCATCCCCTGATGGCATATAACATTTTCTGATGGTTTGCCCATGCTGCCTTCTTCCAGCTATGGCCAAATTTTGCAGAGCACTTGGCACCCAGCGCCTCACAGGAGGAATGGGACTCTCCCAGTGGCTCCCAGCAGCATCGCTGGATGAGGCTACAGAAATGGGAGAGACTGACCAAAGTGCCATTGCCAAAGCTTTCCCCAGTGGCCCGTGTTTCTCCCTCAGCCGTCGTTCTCAGCTGCTTGTGGACACAGGCATCTGCTGTTGTCTCAGCGTGGGTTTTGCTTTGTTTTGTTTTAATCTGTCCACTTCATTTATGTGCCTGAATTAGAGCTGAGCTCTTTGAAGATCTAACCACTTGTTTAGATCCTTATGGGAGTACTTTTGAAAGTCTGGCCCTTAGCCTCTAAAAATCTTTGATTATAAACTCACACCAGATTGGAGAATGAGGTGCCTCTGCATGGTTTTTCTCCCTCCTCCCTTGCATTTAGCTGAGCATCAGGATATCTAGCATTTGCTACATCAGAGGGCTTATCTATAATTCATAAAGGAAAGCTCTCTACCTTGTCCAGTCTGGGAGTTAACAGGATCTTTTTAAAAGTGCTTCCAAGATGCAACCTGATCCTAGGGCCTAGCCCCTGTTGAAGCTCTCAAGGCGCTCTGTCACCGCTGTAGCCTCTGCTTTCACTTTGTTTACGTAAACACCAGCCTCTTGCAAAGAAACCAGAAGTCTCAACAAATTGGAGCTGCTTCCTACGGGTCCAGATCACAGCTTACAGGCCTTCCCAAACCAGCCGTCTGTTTGTGTTGTTCTCCTTTCAGCAGTAGTTCTGCAGCATTTGACAAGGCCCCATGAGGGCTGCCCACCGTGCGCAGGGACAGTCTGTGAAGACCTTTCATCAGGACGGACAAGGTGAAAATCTGACTTGTCACGCACAGAGGTCAGGGTTCTCAGTGTCACTGAATTTACTCAGAAGGACAGGGTATGCACTAACTAACAGTTCTGGAGCCAGAAATCTTTTATCTGCAACAGAGGCACGTAGCCAGGGGTTTACAACTTCCCTGGTAACTCTGGGCAGAGCACAACCTCAGTCTTCATGTTTCTGTTGCACACCTCTGTCAGCAATCAAAGCTCAGGCCAGGCGGGAGCTTCAATACTCAGAGCAAATGGGGAAAAGCAACTGGGCTGAAGCTTCAGGGCTTCTCAGTTGGCCAAGCTGCAACTGCTGGCACGCAAAGGACTTTAGGATTTTCAAAACCACCTGTGTTGACTGAGCTGTTCCCATTGAAGCTCCTCTTGAATTCACTGGAAACTGTTGGGCTGGGAATGAGTGCTTTTGAAATCCACGTCCAACGGAGACTTGTGTCCATTCATTTGGACCTAACCTGCAGCCCACTGACTGATCTTGCCTCATTCTGTCCTTTGAAAAGCTGCCTATTCCTTAAAACCAAGGTTGGGCCTGTGTGTGTCAGTTGAATATAGGTAAGTCTCTTGTGTGACCTGTCTGCAGCAAATCCAGAGTGGCACTCTGCAGTCCCAGTCCTGTGTCCACGGCCAGAGAGATGCCATGCACATACAGGAACCTGCAAATCAGTGAGAATCACGTGTGTCTGAGTCTGCTAGAGAAGCATCTTGTCAGCAATATAGAGCAACTGCTAGATGCTGTTAACAAATACATAGGCTAATTCACACAAACAAAAAATTTTAAGCCCAAGTTTTCTATGTGGCCAATATCAGATTCAGTGTGGGCTGCCCGAGCGTGCCTCGCCAACGGCAGAGCCTGGCTTCGCAGGGTTTGGTGTAGTGGCTTCGCTTAGAGAGGCAGGGAGGCATGTGTTTGTGCCTCAGCTCCTGTGAGGGATCAGGTGTGCAGGATTTGCTCATGCCAGGGCTTCTGCCTCTGATGGAGATGTGTGGTGGAAAGAGCTGGGACGTGGTTCTGTGCTTGTGGAAGGGGAAGCAAGCAGTAGGAGGTTGGAGAAATGGAAGGAATGTGAAATCTTGACCAAATGAAAACTGATCTTTACAAACCACACTGCCAGGCATGGTGCCCTGGTGTATGGAGAAGAAAGGCAGTCCGTGCGTTTGGGTCTGTGTCTTGGGAGAGGGGAGTAGGTTTGCATACAAGTGCGTGCAGGCAGGGCTGCTCCCACGCCTGCTCTGGCAGCAGCTGCCTGGCTGGATTCTGGCTGTGTCGTGCAATGGAAGTTTGTTGCTATCACAGGGCTGAGAAACACAGACCGGAGGCTTCCGGCAGCAGAGCCCTGGTAGTTATTAGGACTGAGCTCTCACCAGAGCAAACTGTCTGTGGTTTGGGGGTGTGTGTGTATCCAGAGTGTTTCCCCTGCCCTGTTCATCAGTGACAGAGCAAAAAAAAAAAAAAAAAGCTGTTCCAGTTCGGTACACATGTCTGCCAGTAAGGGCCTCCATTTGATCAAGCCTTTGTGGTTTGCAGCACTTGGCAGCTGCACAGCTGCTCCTTTCCTGGATGGGACAGAACAGCCACCAGGAATTTCTCTTGTGCTTGGGAGAGCCATGCTAGGGCTGCTGGTCATTTCCTTCCTGCGCTGCTTGGCTCTGTGGCACGCACCTGCCCTGCCAAAGGGATAGCAGGCTGAAAATTGGGCTGAAGTTGGGCTTGGTGCCACCTTCATGGTGCATGTGCGGAGCCGGACATCAGTGATGGGAGGAGGAGAGCTGAAGAGAAGGGATAACCCATCAGAGTGAACATCTGTGTGGCTCAGCAGTCCCTGTCTCCAATGGGCACCAAATGGAGATGCTCAAGGAAGAATGAAGGAACAGGGTGAGAATATTGTGATCGCTTGCTCCCAGACTTGAGAGATCTGTGACTTGAGGTATCTAAGGGTTTAACAGCCTTTTTGGATTTCAGACTGTGAAATGAATAGCACATAGTGTGTTAAGGGAGTTTCAAGCACCGTTTCTACACTACATCAGGATGGAGAAACATAGCACATGATTTCCTGCATAAATTCTTTCATCCTGTCACAGAGTAAGTAGATGAAGAGGTCTGCCCATCTAAAATACCAGATCCTATTCCACTGCAGGAATTAGCAGTGTAATTTGCGCACTCTTCTTCAATGTCAAGTCTCCTTGAATTTCATTTCTTCCAAGAGATAAATTTGTTGCAGAAAAGCTTGGCAATTTCTGTATGGCGAATGCTGCGGGGCGGGTGCCTGCTACCCGCAGCCTGACAGGGCTGAGGCAGTGCAATTACACCTGGCAGAAGCAATCCTCAGGCTCGGGAGAGACTGTGTTCATGGCTTTTAAGGGACCTCATCATGCGCCTTCCTGCTTAAATGGAAAGCATTAAATGGTCTTCTGTAGCCTAAAGGGGGAAATAACGATAGCCTCTTCAGGGCACCTTTGCCACATGCTGACTGTGCGGCTTTATTACAATTCACATTTCTTTCATTGAGGAAATAGTCTGTCTGGTATGCTGTCATTGTGCCCCATTGCCTGCAATTATGATTTCTTCATTCACTTTCTGCTATTGAGACTCCAGTTTCTTGGAATTATTCCTTGTCTAATGACTTCCATTTCTAATTTAGTTCTAAGTGATCCCTGGACAGCCACAACCATAAATGCATGTAGGTGGCTGGGCAATTTGTCAGGGCTCTGCCTCTAGGAGATGCTTAGTTTCAGTACTTTTACGAAGTATTTTAAATAGTTATCATCTGTTTTATGTCTGCATTATAAGGCAATCCTGAAGTATTGCTTTTTTCATTTTTAAGTCTAAACCTGTTGATTTCTATTAGCAGTTAGTTTTCTGGCCTGCCTAAAACATTCCCATAGGAATGTACAGGGCTCTGAGAGCAGAACTGGTGGTGCAAGCTGCCCATGGGAGCGCGCTCGCCTTTTGGACACATAGCTGTGTCTGTATGGACCCAAGTGAGAAACATCCCTTGTGCTTGCTCTCCTGACTGGCACAGCCGCGGTGGCAGGCTGGTGACTTGGTCCTCCAGACACCCCTGGAAGCCTGGTAAAGACTTGCCCCTCACTGATACTATTTTCATGTTATGGCCCTCAGCAGGCACCACATATGTAACTTTCAAAATCTGTCATTATTATGCAGTTGAATTGAGTAAATATTTCCTTGTCAGAGGTTCTTGCATGCATCTGGGCTGCCTGTCTTTAATTGTTTAGCAAAACATTGAGAAACTCTTCTGGAGGTAATTTCAGATTTAAGCATTTAGGAAATGTGCGCCATCCAGAGCTAATAATTTTACCTGGAGACATTCGTGAAATGTTTTACAGACTTATTTGGACCTCTCTTCCCACTAAAAATATCTGCAGTCTTCTGCCTTGATAATGTATTTGTTTCCTCCTATTCCTCCAGGTCCTAAAACAGAGAAAGGGGTGTTGCTAGTCACCAGCAACAAGCATGAACTGGTCATATCTGGTAAAATAAGACTCCAGCTCATTTATCTAGGCATGCTATGGGATGTAACTGCACCTATGGAAGAAAGGAACTCATGTTGTTATCCTTCCAAAGCTACTGTTGTGAGTTAAATGATGTTTTTCACTCTTGCCATTGCCGTTGCTTCTTTGCTTTGTTTAGAAGCTCAGCACGTTGGGGCATATGAATGTTTTATATATGTGTATATATATATATATCTCCTCATCAACTTTTCCATCTGCGAAGCATATCCTAAGAGACTTCAGAACGGCCGCTCAAATAAAGTAACAGCAAAGCATTTGATATCCTGTTTTGTGGTTGGGGAAATCGAGGTGCTATGAAGTGGAATGATTTGCTCAAGCTTGGTTTGAGAACTCAGTATTCAGAATTATGTTTACTAATTTCGTTGATTTTCATTAATATGGTTTCACTCTTTACTGTGTTCTCAAGTTTTATGATTTCTACAGATAAAAACAAGTGACTGGATGGTAAGAGACAAGTGACTGGACTAACTAGGCTAAGAATAAAATGAGACTATACCTGTTAAATAGCCACCACAAAAATGTGATTCCTTTTTCCTCTTGCACCAGTGCAGCTTTAGGCTTGCTTTTAATCTTGCTTTGTCTCAGGACAGCAGCGTGGTTCTTGCTGGCCTTGTCACCCTACGCCAGAAAGGAAAGGTTTGCTGACTAAATCCAGCTGCTCCCAAGCTGGAGAGCCAGAAGTGGCTGACTGAGCCAGCC